>NW_016107738.1:1061802-1080822 GCF_001604975.1 Cebus imitator | reverse complement strand
CTTCTCCTCCTCCTCCTCCTCCTCCTCCTTCTCCTCTTCCTCCTCCTCCACCTTCTTGATTTGGCCTCTTTCTTTTGATCTGCCATCTGGCATTTGGGTAACCATATTTTTTGATTTATCTGTCTTTCATTGATAATCTGAAGTCCTTCAGGATCAAAATCTTATTTGTTTTCTCCAGTGTCCTCAGAACTCCCAATTCCATTCTGTGTTGTTAACAAGCAGGAAGAAAACATGCTCTTGTTTTTAGCTTTACACTTTCCCACATGGGGTACAAAAACAGTCTTGCTTGTGCCCCTATGCTGTTCCAACTACTGAGGCTTTGTAGCTGAAAGAAACTTGCTTGCCTGGCCACTTTATTACTTTGGCCTAACTACTCACAGAAGTGTAGCATTTTTTCATCCCAACAGATTTCTAGTGGGTGTCTTGCCCTGTATAGAGCTATAACTCTCTGTCTTGGACTGAAGTTAATTCCACCACCAACCTCTGTCTTGCTTGCTTCTCTCCCCTTCACCCCCTACAAGTCAATGTAAATTGAATTTCCAAAAATAGGAAGCCCTATTGGGTGAAATCAGCTTTTTATTGTCAAGATCAAAGCCATTTCAATCAGGTGTGGGTGCAGTATCAATTTAATGTCAAAGATTCTTGAGTGCTTACTAGGACAGCAAGTTAAAGACACTACTAAGCAAAAAGGCGGTTGAATCAGAGTTTGACTTGCAGCAAAGTTATCACTGGGTGAGCTGGGGCTATGTTTGGATGGGGCTGGAGCTGGTAGTATTGGGAAGGTCTAAGAAGTAGGAGAAACATAAAGCATTATCTTGCTTTCTTGGTAGTGATGGTGGGTAGACCTTTTTGATAAGGCACTAGAAGAAATCTAAAATGAATCTTCCAAAGAGGGAGGTAAGAAAATTAGAAAATTGTAGAAAATAAATCAGCATACCATGTATTAAATTGTTTCCTTCTATATACTATAAACATTAAGTTGAATACATAAAAAAACTTCAAATATATGTTAATTTTACTTAAAACTTTCCATGTTTGGGCTGCCTATGTTAAAGAAAAATATCAGGGTCATGAGAATTAACAAGTTAGGTCATATGTGACTCACAGTAAAGATATTTTCAGCACTCATAAGGTACAAGAGGGCAAAAATTTCAAGCTAAATGGGGCAAGTATGAAATGAAATATAGTGAGGTTATTTTTTCTTAGTATCTTCCAAAGACTTTTTTTTTTTTTGACCACTTGAGCATTTTTATCCTACTTATGTTGAATTGTTCAAGAGAACAAAGGAATATGACAAAAAACAACATGCTAGGATGTGCTTCCTTTTGGATAAGCCTCCCTAGTGAAGCCAGGCATCACATTTTCCAGACCCAACGTTCTAGGCCTTTTCAAGGTGTTCTGTAAAGGTGTGTGCATACATTTTTATAGATTGCTTTTACTCTTCTGAACATGTTCCCCTATTTAGGAAATGAGAGAATAGGGCTAAGCAGGTGCTCCTTAACTCTGACTGTGTTTCAGGATTTCCTGTGGACTAAAAAATATGCTGTTGTCCAAATCCACTTCTGTAATTGAGAGTTCTGAGGAGGGGCCTTGAAGTTTGTATTTTACCAGGTGATTCATCAGAAGTTCTACGACAAACTAACTAGTCTCTTACCCCTTTAAAAGATCAAAGTGGTTTTGGCCTGGGAACAAGAAATGAGGACCACCTGTGAAGACTACTTTGAATTTTTTGCAAGAATTACCTGGTGAGAATGAGATTAGAGGAGTTTGCTTTTCCGACCTGGTAACCTGTATTGATTCAAAGACTTTCACTTAGCCCAGCTCAATGGCCAGGTCAACATTACCATTTCATGACATGCCACTCCTGGCACAAAGTCTGTGATTTATGCTTGTTTGTACAAATAAAACAGGTGCCCTTTGCTTACAAATAAAGGAGGAGATTTCTATTAATATAAAGTGGTTTAGAGTTGCAAAGGGAGGCTGCCATTGCTAATGTCAAGATATGAATTCTGAGCTCTCTTTCAATTCTTGCATTGTATTACTGATTAGAAATGGAGTTATGGCTAGGGTTTGGGATGTGGGCCAAGAGAATATGTGTCTTCCCTTCATCTCCTTTTTCATCACTAATTTGTAAAAAAAAGAAAAAAAACAACAACTCAAAAACCAGAAAACAAAACCTACTTGCATTGGGTGAATGTGTTCAGTTGGTGGCAGCAAAGTTCTGTTACAGAAAATTGTTTGAGGCCCCGGTCTTAGATATTTTGAAGAAAGCCAGATGGAACAAAGCAGTATGTATAATAACATCCATGTTTTCTGTTAACCTGCAGAGGTTTAAATTTATTGCATGTGCTTGGAAAGGAGAAAAACGTATAAAAGGAAGATTTCTTGCTGCCTCTGTCTAAATGTAATCTCCTAAATATGTTCTTTGTTTCCCAGTCTAGAAGCAGTATAGGTATCAGCTTCGGAGAGAGGATTTAGACAGGTCGTGAGCCAGAAAGATGGGCCTCTGAAGATTTATTTTTGGTTGTCATGTAAATTTATTAAAATGGGAGCTTCGATCTTCAAATACATCCAGACAAGATTAATGATTTAGCATCTGGGGAAATCAAGTATTTGATGCAATAAATGGATAAGGAAGGTTTCACAATTTCACATTCATTGGCAGAGATACAAATTCAGTATTTAAAAAGCTATTTTAGGATTTTTAGCTTAATGGGAAATGTAATAAGTGCCAAAGAACATTAGGTGGTATCTGACTAATATATACACTAGAAGAGCTTGTCAGCAATAAACATGAGAAAAAATGAACAAAGAAGAAATGACTTGGAAAGTTAGCACTGTGGATAGAGATATTTTATGGTTTGCACCCAGAGTTTTCTACCTGCACTCTGACGGTGAATTAATCTGTAAAATTTGGTGTTAATTTAGGGGCAAATGGACAATTGAATCCTAAACTGGTCCATTTATTAGCTTGTAGTTGTGTTACTAACTTTAAGTGATTATCATGCAAAATGATTCATGTTCTTGGAAACACTGTTACCAATACTGACACTACTATTGTGAGGTGTGGAGGTGGAGAAGACAAATGTAAATGGAAAAAATAGAGACTCAGGGAGGGGTTTTGGCAAACTGCTTCTATGTTAGGAGAATACCGACTTCTAAATGAGAGACCATCGTCCAGAAAAATGTTTAAAATACGACAACATTTGAGGTCAGCAATGTAAGCAGTGAAAATAAATAGCCAGATATGATGCTTTTGTTTTAATGCTAAGCATTAGAACATCAGATGATTACTGTACTAATATTTCTAAATTCACGTTCAGAATTGCAGCCTTTTTAAATCTCGTCTCTATACTGTTTTGATTACATAAATATTTTCTTGGAAATATTTTTAAATTTTGTTTTTAAAATAATTTTTGCCTAGCTTGCTAATTATTTTTTGTTAAAGTTGATTAGAAGCTTACAAATGTTAGATGGTTATTTCAAAAATGAGAAACACTTGAGTGTTGAAATGGCAACTTTTAAGTTATCCAGCATGAGCTTAAGTCAAATAGACACCATCAAAAGTGAACATTCTAGGTTAAAATTTAAAGTACTTTGGAATGTAACCATGTAAATCCCATTTAAAGTAATATGATTTCCCAAACTTTAAATGTCATTTCACATGCACAGTTTTGAAAATATGTTCTAAAAATGTCTCTCTCTGTTCCTGTCATCATAACGTCAGTCAGATCAAAGTTTGTTTCTTCTTCATCTTTCAATTTTGAAAATACAGAAAGGCAACAGAATATTGTGAACTTAAACTTTTCACTCGTGGGGAATTTATGACTGGTTATTAGAAAAAAAATTGTAAGAAATTTTATAAATGAGATGTCTCTTTTTATTATAGCTGATTCTAAAAAGAACATACTGCATATAATTTCCCATTTAAACACAAATTAATTATTTTATGTAATTGTTGAAATTGACATTGGTAGTTACCTAGTTTCAGGATGAGCTTTTAGAAATGGACTCTCCCCACTGTAAACTTAAGCCAAATAGATGGCATTAACAGTGAACATTCTAGGTTAAAATTTCAAAGCAGATTGAAATGTGGAATCACTGTAGGAAATTCTGGTTTAGGTGGCCCTGATGTCTGTATTAAAAACAACAACGACAACACCAGTGATTCTGATGGGCACCACGATTGAAAACTACTGGACCACTGCTTTTAGAGACCGTGCCAGAGATGATGGTCCACCATCCATCCATTGGCTGATTTCCATTCTTCTGTGGAGGACCCTGCTGGTGAGTTGCTATTACATAATTGAAATGGTAATATGTGGGAGTTAAGGCTGCAAACAGGTAAGAACACTTTTTTCTATATTTTTTATATTCCTCCTCTTCTAACCTCCTCCCATAACACTGGCTAACCGATCTATTTGGCCTGCCTCTTTCCATCTGTATATTTGCAAGCAAACATATAACAATGGCTCTAAGTGGTGCTAACTGGCTTGAGAGAATCAATGGTAAAATTTTCAGAATTTCAGTTGTTAAACACAATCATTACTATTGTTACTTTTTTTTTTTTTTTTTTGAGGCAGAGTTTCACTCTTGTTGCCCAGGCTGGAGTGCAATGGCGTGATCTTGGCTCATTGCAACCCCGCCTCCTGGGTTCAAGCAATTCTCCTGTTTCAACCTCCCGAGTAGCTGGGATTACAGGCATGGGCCACCACACCTGGCTAATTTTGTATTTTTAGTTGGGATGGGGTTTCTCCTCGTTGGTCAGGCTGGTCTTGAACTCTGACCTCAGGTAATCCACCTCCCTTGGCCTCCCAAAGTGCTGGGATTACAGGCGTAAGCCACTGTGCTAGACCAACACAAGCATTATTAAAAATTAAATTATATAAACACATTAATTTATATTAAAATAAAATAACTCAATATTCAAAACTAATTACTTCCTAATTCCTTTACCACTTTTAGCTATTATCTCTGCTCTTGAGGTTATATATAAATTGTCTGGTGAAAGAGACACTTCTTTGTATCTCCTCCAAAGTTGGCCCTCAGAGACTTCATGTCGGTAGCTTGAAATTGGCCAGGTGGGAGTCTTTATACCACAGCAATCAGCAAATGATGCAAATCAGGGCTTGATTTAATGTTTTGTTGATTGCCTAAATTTTAGAAGTGATGGAGAAAATGTTAAATGCTGAATAAACTTAAAGTGTGTCTTGTCTGTGGTTCCGGTATTGTGAATAGCATAAAAAAGACATGAAGAAATTTCTGCCAGTATTTACAAACTGTTATCTAATTTAGCAAAGAAGTCACTCACTTTATTGATGAATGAGTGAAGTTCCAGCACACGGCTTACTTATTTCACTTTCATCTTATTTCTTAATGTAAACAAAATTATCAACCAACATTTTGTAATAACTACACTCATTTCTTAATGATGTGAGTGATTTCTGTGCTGATTTAGATCGTAATCAAGCATACATTCATAGTCTGAGTTTGTGACACAATTGTTGGCATATAATTATAAAAATTGATAATAGATTTGTAAGAAATAGCAAGTCACAATGAAGTTTACAATAAAGAATATTGTATATTTTATTATTTTCATGAATTGTATGTTACATGTTTTACATCAACAGAATTTCTAATAAACATATGTGTGCACATATTATGTATATGATATATATATATATATATATATATATATATGCATACATCTTTTCCTAGAGATATGGTTACACATTTAGAAGCTCATCACTGCATACAGTTCTTGAAGTGAAGTTGGGAGTCATTTAGTCTAAACTTTCTGTATTCACATATTGGCTAGATGAAAACTTAGAATAGCTCCATCCACTTAAATTTATGCAAAGGTTAACAGGCAGCTGCTAGTATATGATTTCCTTTTCAAAATGTATATTTCCATTGCCCATGCATTAAATTCTACTTTAGAGATTTATTAGTTTGAGTTCTAATACTTTTTTATCTTATAAGTAGTGACTACCAAATGGGATTCTGTTTGTTGGGAATACTGGTCAAAATACAGTTTTCTAACAACACCTCCTCCCATCCAAACTTGCTAAATTGTATAAAGGAATCTTTTTAATGTTTCCCCGACTAGGGTTTGGAGACCATTACTTGAATCTTGTGTTAAATATAAATAGCCCCAGAGAAGAAATCATGTAACTCAGCAGCTGCACTAGTTAGGTAGGATTAACAGACAGCAGAGATCAAGACCATGTGGACAGAACCCTTCTTCCCCACCACCCCTAGGCTTCTAAAGCTGAGTTGGAATAATGAATTCTGGTAAAATTCATGCCAACCTAACTGCAAATGGAAATTCTCTAGACAATCACATTTAACTATCCGGAAAAATATTAGAAAGGAGTCTTTCTTATTCCCTTGGCTTCATTGCTCAGGCAGGAAATATGCTGTGTCTTCAAGTGAAGTGTTATGAAAATCAGGGATTGTTCATCCGTTTTGTGTGGGCCAGCTATGTGGCTTCCCAGCATGCACGCCCATCTGTCCTGCAATAAAACCTTTTATTTTCTATGCCTGTAGTTTTTACAAAACTCTTGGCGGAAAATAGAATGAACATGATTCTATATATCTGGTTGGTCATTTTGGGCCCATATTGCTCTTTTCTGAGAAAGGTACAGATTCTTCTAAAGGGCTTACCAGGTATCCAATCTAAATCAATAATCTTTCTCACCCAATACATCCAGTTTGCCTGGAAATCAGCAGGCTTTCCTTCCAACCTTCTAATTAACATATATTTGCTTTCCTTCCAAGGAGAAGGTGAAGTTTGCTAAAACTAACAGTAGAAAGTTTATCCAACTTTTACTTTTTAGACATTGGCTTAGAGTTTGTAAAGAAAGGTTTTGTATGATGTATTGAAAAATGCTAAGGGAGTAGGTTTTATGTGTTCTCATCACAAATATGATAACTGTGTGAGATAATTCATATGTTGATTAGTTCAATTTAGTCAATACACCATGTATACATATTTCAAAATATGTTATACACAATAAATACATGTTATTCGTCAATTAAAAAAATTAAGAAAATAGAAAGGTTTTGTTCAAAAATCAACTAAGTAGTGGGTAAATGATTCAATCATGTATTTTTAATTTATTGATTGGCTGGGTGTGTAAGTGTAATGCAACAATTTTAAGGACAGAAACCAAGACAAAATTGTGTGTCATGAGAATATCTTCTTCCTTACCAGTTGAAGAAAAGCTGGACATATTTGCTGACACATAACTTTTTCTTTTAAATTTTTAGTTATGAGTTTGACATGGTTATTTTGGCTAAATTTTCTTGCCAATGTTGTGCTTTTACCGGCAACATTTATTTATTTTAGTTTATCAACTCTCAGAGAGTAGGGACTATGATTGTTCACACTGTTTTGTGTATAGGGTGGCCATAGCGTTTGGGGATACAGATACTTTTATTTTAATGTATATTATAATGTGTTGTTAATAAACTATTTATTCTGTATTTGTGTTTCCTAATTCAGTGGTCACCCTTTGTAACCTAGAGTAAGGCATGTGTAAGGATGAGATATAGCTAAAAGCAAGGACAGGGAGTCTCCCCACATCTGACAGCCATCATTCGGGGGGGCAGGTAGTGGTCTTAATATAAATGCTCTGGAGTCACATCATCTGAGATTTAATTTAGGCAAAATTAGTAGATTATATCACCTCAAGCATTTATCATTTTTCTGTTATAAACAATCCATTTATACTTTTAGTTTATTTATTTTTTTTGAGATGGAGTCTTGCTCTGTCACCCAGGCTGGAGTACAGTGGTGGATCTCGGCTCACTGCAACCTCTGTCTCCCAGGTTCAAGCAATTCTCCTGCCTCAGCCTACCAAGTAGCTGGGACTACAGGTGCATGCCACCACATGCAGCTACTTTTTGTATTTTTAGTAGAGATGGGGTTTTATCATATTGGCCAGGATGGTCTTGATCTCTTGACCTTGTGATCCGCCTGCTTCAGCTTCCAAGTGCTGGGATTACGGGCATGAGCCACCGCACCTGACCACTTTCAGTTATTTTAAAATGTACAATACATTATTGTTGGCTGTAGTCACATTGATGTGCTATAAATGCTAGATCTTAATCATTCCATCTGACTATATTATTGTACCTGTTAGCCATCCCTACCGTCCCCCACCCCATCCTTCTCAGTCTCTGGTAACCATCCTTCGACTGTCTATCTCCATTAGTTCAATTGTCTTGATATTTAGCTCCTACAAATAAGTGAGAACATGCGATGCTTGTCTTTCTATGCCTGGATTATTTCATTGAATATACTGACTCCAGTTGCATCCATGCTGTTGCAAATGACAGGATCTCATTCTTTTATATGGCTGAATAGTACTTCATGGTTTGCCTGTACCACATTTTCTTTATCCATTCATCTGTTGATGAACACTTAGGTTGCTTCCAAATCATAGCTATTAGGACTAGTGCTACAGTAAACATAGAGTTCAGATATTGCTTCAACATACTGATGTCCTTTCTTTTGGGAATATACTCAGCAGTGTGATTGCTGGATCATATGGTAGTTCTATTTTAATATTTTGAGAAACCTCCATGCTTTTCTCCATAGTGGTTGTACTAATTTACAGTCCCTTCAACAGTGCCCAAGGGTTCTCTTTCCTCTACCTCCTCACCAGCATTTGTTATTGCCTGTGTTTTTGGATATAAGCCATTTTTTACTAGGGTGGGATGATATCTCATTGTAGTCTTGATTTGCATTTCTCTGATCATCAGTGATGATGAGCACCTTTTTATATGTCTGTTATTTGTATGTTTTCTCTTGAGAAATGTCTATTCAGATCTTTTGCCCATTTTAAAATCAGATTGTTAGACTTTTTCCTATTAAATTGTTTGAACTCCTTATATATTCTGGTTTTTAATTCCTTGTCAGATGGTTAGTTTGCAAATATTTTCTCCCTATTTGTGGATTTTCTCTTCACATTGTTGATTGTTTTCTTTGCTGTGCAGAAGGTTTTTAACTTGATGTAATCGTATTTGTGCATTTTAGTTTTTGTTACCTGTGCCTTTGGGGTGTTATTCAATAAATTTTTGCCCAGACCAATGTCCCAGAGAGTTTCCTCAATGTTTTCATTTAGTAGTTTCATAGTCTGTGGTCTTATATTTATTTCTTTAATTCATTTTGATTTGATTTTTGTATATGGTGAGAGAGAGGGATCTACTTTCATTCTTAATGGAAATCCAGTGTTCCCAGCACCATTTATTGAAAAGACTGCTATTTCCCTAATGTATGTTCTTGGCATCTTTGTTAAAAATGAGTTCACTGTTGATGTATAGATTTATCTCTGGATTCCTTATTCTGTTCCATTCTTCTGTGTGTCTGTTTTTATTCCAGTACCATGCTGTTTTGGTTACTAGAGCTCTGTAGTATAATTTGAAGTCAGATAATGTGTTTATTTCAGTTTTGTGCTTTTTGCTTAGGATAGCTTTGGCTATTATGGGTCTTTTGTGGTTTCACTTTGCTAGTTTCACTAAACTAGCAAAACAGCTAGTTTAAACTTTCTATCTGAAATGTCACCTATCTCTATCACTTTGAGATTGGTCACTGTGCTTTATTTAGTTTGTTTGGTGAAGTCACGTTTTCCTGAATGATCTAAATGCTTGTGATGTTCATTTGATGTCTGGGCATTGAAGAGTTAAGTATTTATTGTAAGTCTTTCCAGTGTGAGTTTGTTTGTATCTATATTTCTGGGGAAGGCTTTCAGAGTTTTCAAAAGGAATTGAGTGTTGTGATCTAAATCATTGATCACTGAGGTCATATATACATTAGTGGGCACCCTGAGCCCAGTAACACTATGGCTTTTTCAGACTTGTAGAGGTACTGATTTGTGGTCCTGGGTAAGATCCAAGAGAATTTCCTGGATTACCAGGCAGAGACTCTCGTTCTCTTCCCTTACTTTCCTCCAAAATACCAGAGTAGCCCTGTGCTAAGCTACTTGGAACTTGGGGAAAGATGACATAAGCACCCCTCTGGCCACCACCACTGGGACTATACTGGGTAAGACCTGAAATCAGTGCAGCACTGGGCCTCATCTGAGTCCCACAGTGACCACTGCCTGGCCCCATGCCCAAGGGCTCTTCAGAGAGCAGGTGATGAATTCAGCCAGGCTTAAGCCCTTCCGTTCAGGGCAGCAAGCCACACCTTAGCCCCAGGCAGGTCCACAAATGTCATCCAGGAGCCAGGGCCTGGAGTCGGGAACCTTACGAATTTTCCTGGGTCTGTATTTTACTGCAGCTGACCTGGCACCCAAGCCCCAAGACAAAGTTCTTCCCACTCTTATCTCTCCTTTCCTTATGCAGAAGAAGTCTCTCCCTGTGGCCACCACCACGTGATGCCTGTGGTGAAGCTTGGCCTCCACTGATGTTCGCTCAAGGTCCAAAGGCATTTCAGTCAGCTCATGGTGAATTCTGCCAGGCATAGGTCTCTCTCTTCAGGGCAGCAAGCTCACCTCTGGCCAAGAGTGGGTCCATAAATGCTATATAGAGCTAAGGTACGAATTCTCTATCGCTCTCTGACTCAGCTGGTGCCAAAGCTGCAAGATAAAGTCCCCTTTATTCTTCCCTCTCCTTTCCTCAAGCAGAAGCAGTCTCTCCTTGTGGCTATCTCAGCTGGGAATGCACTGGGTCACACGTGAAGCCAATATGGGCCTGGGTCTCATCCAAGGCCCATGTGAACTTTCCCTGGGTAGCACTTGTGTTTATGCCAGGCCCAAAGGCTCTTTAGTCAGCAGGTGATGAGTCCTGCCCAAACTGGGCCTTTCCCTTCAAGGCAGCAAGTTCCCTCTTGCCCCAGGCTGTGTCTAGAAATGTTTCCAGGGTGGTAGGGCCTAGAAAGGGAGCCTTGGGTCTCTGCATAGTGCACTATTCTACTGTGACTGCATCGGTATCCAAGTTGCAAGAAAAAGTTCTTTTATTTTCCCCAAGGAGAATGAGCTCATCTTCTTTCTTTGTTGTTAGTTGCAAAGATCCTGAATCCAGATTGAGGACTGAATGGGTTCATGGGACAGAAGAAAGACCAGTGTGGGGAAATGAAAAGAAATGAATGCGGAAACATCACGAATATGTATTACATTGTAGTTGCAATGATTTGCCATCAATTAAGTAATCATATTAGTACCATTCACTGTCATTTAGATATTTTACATGTAACCAGCAAAAGGAATCACATGAAGTCATAGAAAGATTTTAAGTAGGAGATTATCATAGTTTGATTTACATCTTTAATATTCACTCCTGCTATGTGAAGAACAATTTGGGGAAGAAAATCGTAAAAGCAAGGAACTAGTTAGGCCACTGAGGTCATCCAGGCTACGGTTGATGTGGCATAGATCAGAGTGGTCATAGTGGGGATGGAGAGAAGTAGATTGATTGGAACATTCTTTGGAGGTACAACCAATTTCGTAATATCAAAGTAATTTACTTTATTTAAAAATTATTTTTAATTATAAAAATATACTTTTTGTGTAGTATTATAAAACATGACCTCAAAGTTGCTATAAGTATTAACTGAATTAGTATGTATGAACTCTCACAATACACGAATGAGCTTTTAAATAAATACTGGAGAAGCAGTATGGCTAGTGGAAAGGGCATATACACTTCACCAGTTAGAAAAACCTGGCTTCTAATTCCTGTTTTGCCACTTACTATCCATTGCTGCCAAATTATCCCCCCAAATAGCAACTTAAATAATAAGTGTTTATTTCTCACACTGTAAGATATTTACATACTTAAGTAAGATATATGGGATCACCTTAACTGGATGACTCTGCCCCAAGATTTCTTATGGGGTTGCATTCAAGATATTGACCATGGGTAGAGTAATCTGAAAGCTTGACTGGAGCTAGAAGAACTGCGTGCAAGCTAGCTCACTCATATGGCTGTTGGCAGAGGGCCTTAGTTTCTTACGACATTAACCTTTCCACAGAGCTGTGTTATACGCTGCATGTTTGTGTTCTCCCAAAATTTATATGTTGAAATCCTAACCCCAAATGTGACTGTATTTAGAGACAGGGCCTGTGAGGAGGTGAAAAAGGTTAAATGAAGTCTTGTGGGTGGGTCCCTAATTTGATCAGGCTGATGCACTTATAAAAAAAGAAAGAGACACCAGAGCTCTGTCTTTCTGCCATGAGAGGACACAGCAAGAAGGTGGCTACCTGTAAGCCAGGAAAAGAGCTCTCACCAGGAACTGAATAGGTTAGCACCTTGCTCTTGAACTTGCCAGTCTCCAGAACTGTGAGAAATCGATTTGTTGTTTAAGTCACACAGTCTATGGTGTGAGAGACCAAGCTGATTAATACAGGGTGCTTGAATATTTTCATGACATGGCAGTTAGTGTTCCTCAGAATGAGCTGTTGCAGGAGCGGCTGCGGGAAACAGATCTCTCCGACACCGAATATTTGGAGGAAGGAGTTTATTCGGCTGGGAGCCAGGTGGCATATTTGCCTAATATCCAAGCTTGCCTAACAAAGGAAGGTTTCTTCTTTTTATAGGCTTATACTTTAGATGTTACATGTGGAAGAATCTTAGGTTTATAGCTTAACATATGAAAAGGGTCTCAGTTTACAGTCTCAGGAATTACATATGAAAAGGGTTTCAGTTTACCGTCTCAGGAATTACATATGAAAAGGGTCTCAGTTTACAGTCTCAGGAATTACATATGAAAAGGGTCTCAGTTTACAGTCTCAGGAATTACATATGAAAAGTGTTTCAGTTTACCGTCTTAGGAATGAAAAGGGGAAGTTTACAGTCTTAGGAATGTGGAAAAAATGAAGTTGATCTGAGATGCCTGGGTCTCCCTCTTCAAGCCATCCATGAAAGAGAGGGAACAAGTAGGAGGGCTCGGTGTCTTTTATGATTCAGTCTCAGGAGACACAAGCTGATACTTCTGCCATACTCCAGGTCACTAAATCCACCCACAATTAAGGAGAAGACAATTAGATTTCACCTTTGCAGTGGATTTGACCATATTTAAAACCATCACAACGGCTTTATATAAACTTCTTTTTCCTTTATGTTATGGAGACGCTAATACTTTCCAGTAATATTGGCTCCATTTCATAAAAGAAAAAGAAGCTATACACTGAAAAGTAAATTTGGTAAAGTGTGCATTAATATATAACTGGTTAGGTGCCTGCTCAATAAATATTAATTCCCTTCCTTGATAATTCAGAGATAATCTCAAAGCTAAGAGATGAGTAACAGGACAGTGTAGTTCTTTCGGGTGGCCTTGAAGTATGTCTTTTATCCTTCGTATGTTCATGATAACAATACTGTATCACACAAACATATCTTAAACCTCACTTATCTAATTTAATTAGGTTCATATATTTATTTGTGACTTTATTATTTTTTCTCTTTGAACTGAACATAAAATCTCTTAGGAATTTTCTGGATATATGTCAGTAATATATATTTTTAAATTTTCTATATATAGGAGCTGTAAGGAACAAAAATTTAAGTAAAAATAATGTATCTCTAATACAAGTGAAGATCAGTACTATCTAAAAATAGAAAAGAAATTCATAATTAAAATGGCATTTCTAACTGTAGCCTTATTATTTTAGCATGTTTCCAGCTGTGGGTGGCTTTACATGTCTTCAGGCATAATCACATATCAGTGTGCATGGAGTGATTTTCTTAATGTCCGCTAATTCTTGTATAAACTCTTTGCATAAATCTGTACCAATCAGGGTATGATTAGAGCCTTATTGTGCTGCAAAATCTGACTATACTGAAGTGAGATTCAGGAACAATGTTTAACTTTTACTAAATTATTTTTTGTTCTTGCTTTTAAAAGGAATTCTTTGAACCATAGAATTTGAATGAGATGATGATGAATAGCTTATGAAGTAGGAAGCTGACCATATCAGGAGGCCACTGTACTGATTTTTTTAGAGGTCAGAATTTATTGTTTGAAGGAAATATTTCGAATACTTTAAAAGTTGGAATGACTATAAGGTTTCAATATTATTTCTTTCAATGCTTGACATAATTCTTTCATTTCTAGTAAGCAATTAAAAAAAATCTGGACTAGAACAACACACATTAGACTAAAAAGAGGCACCTCAGATCTGTGCAAGGTCTCTCTTGTGCAGTATCCCAAGAGTAAGCTTAGAAATAAATACATCAGGCCATCGATATTTAGGTTACATTAATTTGAAAATACATAATAAGTGTAATGCACAAATGTCTAAAACCTAAGAGAAGAGAGAGTTTGATAAACGGCAAGGTTAAGAAAGATGACATAGTTTTTCTTTTTTTTTTTTTAAATTATACTTTAAGTTCTGGGGTACATGTGTGGGTTGTGCAGTTTGTTACATAGGTATACACGTGCCATGGTGGTTTGCTGCATTCATCCCCGGTCATCCACATTAGATATTTCTCCTAATGCTATTTTGGCCTAGTCCCCCCACTCCCTGCTATCCCTCCCCTAGCCTCCCACCTCCTGACAGCCTCTGGTGTGTGATATTCCTCTCCCTGTGTTCTCACTGTTCAGCACCCACTTATGAGTGAGAACATACGGTGTTTGGTTTTCTGTTCTTGTGTCAGTTTGCTGATAATGGTGGTTTCCAGCTTTATCTATGTCCCTGCAAAGGAGATGAACTCATCCTTTTTAATGGTTGCATAGTATTCCATGGTGTATATGTACCACATTTTCTTTATTCAGTCTATCACTGATGGGCATTTGGGTTGGTTCCAAGTCTTTGCTATTGTAAACAGTGCTGCAATAAACATACCTGTGCATGTGTCTTTATAATAGAATGATTTATAGTTTTTTGGTTATATTTCCAGTAATGGGATTGCTGGGTCAAATGGTATTTCTATTTCTAGATCCTTGAGGAATTGCCACACTGTCTTCCACAATGGCTGAACTAATTTACACTCCCACCAACAGTGTAAAAGCTCTCCTGTTTCTCCACATCCTCTCCACTATCTGTTGTCTCCTGATTTTTTAATGATCGCCATCCTAACTGGCGTGAGATGGTATCTCAATGTGGTTTTGATTTGCATTTCTCTAATGACCAGTGATGAACTTTTTTTTCATACGTTTGTATTGGAAGTTCTGGCCAGGGCTATCAGGCAAGTAAAAGAAATAAAGGTATTCAATTAGGAAAAGAGGAAGTCAAATTGTCTCTATTTGCAGACCCCATCATCTCAGCCCAAAATCTCCTTGAGCTGAGAAGCAACTTCAGCAAAGTCTCAGAATACAAAATCAATGTGCAAAAATCACAAATATAGTTTTTCTTGAAGGAATTGTATTGGTTTGTCTTAGAAGATAGAGCCAACTGCCTGAGTGACTAAGTGATTTTGTTTTTTTTTTAAAGACAGGGTTTTACCATGTTGGCCAGGCTGGTCTTTGAACTCCTGACCTTGTGATCCGCCTGCCTCGGCCTCCCAAAGTGTTGGGATTACAGGTGTGAGCCACTGCGCCCTGCCCAACTGATTTTTAATGTTAGTCTCCATTTGGGCAGGGTTTCTGCATATTAATTTCTAGGTCTTATCCTTTTGGGTTTGGTTTCCATTTCACCCTATATAATTAGCGTGATTGTAGTAAACACTTTATTAGGTGTTTGTATATATTAAAACATGCTGCTAAACACCTTAAATTTATACAATAAAAAGTAAACAAAAAACTGGTACCTATGTGTCTTATCTGTCTAGCCTTTCTCCTGAGATCCTGATTCATGTATAACAACCATCTGTTTATCTGTATCAGGCTAGCTCATGGACTATTCAAATTCAGCATTTCCAAAACAACTCTTCATCTTGACCTCCAAACTCTCCTGCCCCTAAATTGTTTAACTCAGTGAAGCCAAAGCCATCATCCAGCTTTTCATGTTGGAAATCTGGGCATTATGCTTGACTTTTTCCTTTTATGTTACATTCCCCTCTACTCTTCCTCCTCCTTCACATGCAAGTTAATCACCTGATTCTATTTATCTTATCTCCTAAATGTCTCTCTAGTTTGTCTCCTCTACCATCACCCTCTGGCCTCTACTAGGATTAGGTTCTTCTTATTTCTTTTAGCTGATCATCTGGTTTCTCATGTTATCTTTCCCCAATTTTTCCTCTACTATGATCAAAGTGATTTTGTTAAGTGCAGATCTGATAATGCTACTCTCATGCATAAGAATCACTGAAGCATGTATATTCTCATGCTTCAGTGATTTCCATTTACCCCTCAGGCTAAAGGCCAATCTCTAGTACGGCATACAACATCATTATGGTTTGCATTCTTGCACTTCTTCTGAACCTTATTTCCTTCACTTAATTATGTGCACCTTGTTCTCTAGATATATTGCTAAGATGTACTTCCATGCCATGGTATACATAGTTTCTTTTCTCTCTAGTTCATAGATTTTCAGCTTGGCAAACTTTTATTCATTCTTCAAGATGTGGCTCAGATGTCACACTTCTGAGAACTTTCCAGACTTGACAAGGGAGAGTTAGATCTGCCTTCCGCTGAGTTTCAATTGGACTTTGCGTTTGTTTCTGCTATAGCATTTGCTCAATCATATAGAAATTACTTGTGTACTTGTATCTTTCCTCCATAGACTGTGGGTTTCCTGAGGAGACAAAGCTATAGCTTACTTACCTTTATATTTCCTATTATCCAAAGATAATAGGAACTTGGCAAATGCTCATTAAATATATGAGTAAATCAAAGTGTCTTATTAGCAACACGAATAGCAACAGTATCTAGTAAAGTGATTCTGCAGAAGCAGGACATGTTTATCAAAAGCCATTTCTTATATCTACTTTTAATAAAAGCAAAGACTTGCAAATGTATCAGTGTTGGAACTATGATAAACACACTTGGAATTATTACATTCATTTATAAACAACTTTTGCTATCTTGTACTCTCAAGCATCTGAGTGGCACTGAGCCCAGAAGTAAGAAAAACAAAAGATGAATGTGTCTTTGTTTGGAAAAATATTCTAAACCCATTTATGCAATGAGTAAGGAAACTGAAACCTTGCCATTCTAATGATTAGTCCATTCTCCGTCTAAACAGAAAGCAAGGGGGACTATAGACCATAGAGATATTAATAGACAGTGCAGACTTTCCTGCATGAAATCTGTTACAGGAGAAGTGACAGGAGATGGAAGAAAAGAAGGAGGTAAGAAAAGAAGGTAATAAATCAGAAGTAAGGGTGGTGATAACAATGACAAGTGACAAGGATTTTATGTCATGTACTCCAATCATCTTAGAAGACGTCTTAGAAGATTGGAGCCTAGCAGCCTCCTAGATAAGTATTTAGAACAATTTTGTTAAGTGTGTGATGTAGTCTCTAAAATCTAAATTCTGGACTTTTTAGGAGAAATCCAGAAATGCTAAGTTGGAAGTTTGAACAGGTTTTCTGTTTATGGATGCATGTGCATGTCTGTATGTGTGTGTTTACATCTACCTACACCTTACAGTTCTGAAAGTTCCAGTCCCTAAAGTGAATCCAGAAAACAAGCTTCTCCAGAATTATGCATTCATACTTAGTATTAGATAATGGAGGAAAATGGAGATTTTAACTTGGGAGTTCTTTATGGGCAAGGATTGTGTTTTTAAGAGAGACCTAATTTTATACTCTTTGCTGTTTGAAATTAAGTCTCTAATAAGTATTTTCCTGATTAAGTGATGGAATGCTGTTGTCCCTAGAAAATGTCTGTGTTCAGATCCTAGTTTTTGTAATGTGTCTCTTAGATCAGTAGTTCTCAGGTTAGACAGTTTGGCCTGGCTGTAGGAGAAATTATAAAGAGGTAAAGTTTATTTTCAGTATTTCAGCCTTCACGGTGTTCCTCTCACTGAAACCAAATCTTCCTGGTATTTTCGTGAAAACCCATCCACCAATTTGAGCCTGCTGCAGGGATTTCCCCTCACCACTGTTTCCAGAATTACTCTTGAGTGAGACTGTATTATGGCAGCAATGTTTTCAGCAAAAACTAACAAATCAGGATTGATTAAATTTGTGAATCAGGCTCAGGTTTTTCCCTTCTTTATAATCTCATCTAAAGAACCCCTAAAAAGCCACAGGTATGAGTTGAGCGGTTGTAATCACTGCGGTGGAGCTAGGCAACATGAAGGTCTGGGCCTATCTGTATAACTTATTCATGCCTTTTGGGCCTGCTCAGGTCTGCTATTGAGAAATGGGATTTTTTCATATGACTTGCTGCTGTGACATTTCAACCTGAAATGTTGAAATTGTCAGCCACACTTGGTGGCTGACAATATCCAGTTTATCATGAACATCTCCAATTGCATAGTGGCTTGATGTACACGACACAGGCACTCATAGTATATTAGGGTTCATTATACTGGGAATTATCTTTCAAATAGAGAATGATTTTCTGCTGCAGAGACCATAAGCTTGCTCTAGAGCCAAGGTGTCTGCACTGTGTTTCTGTTGTTGAAATTGACCAGAAATCCACAGGGCATCTTTATAAATCATGGGTAGCTCTAGCACCTTTGGATCTTCTGAGTAACATAGCCCAAGTGGCAGGGCTGCTTGTACCGTAATTTGAATCTACTACAGAGCCAACTGTTGCTTTGGGACTACTCAAAACTGGTAGCCTCCTAGATAAGTATATGGAACAATTCTGTTAAGCATGTGATGTAGTCTCTAAAAGCTAAAGATATAAACCAGGTGCAATGGCATGTGCCTGTAATCCCAACTACTAAGGAGGCTGATTTGGGAGGATCCCTGGAGCCCAGAAGTCAAAGTCCAGCCTGACTAGTGAGATCCCCAGTAGCTAAAAAAAAAAAAAAACAAAAAAAACCTAAAGATATATAATGTATACTAAATACTGTGCTGCTTTCTTAGCGACAGGGAAGAAAGATGCTATAACTAATTGCTTTTTTTCGGTTACTCATCCTTTGCCATTTTATGTACTTCTTGTATACTTGTTCAGGGTTTGTCCTCAAATGGACCTGGCCTTCCATTTTTTTTTTTTTTTTTTTTTTTTTTTTT
>NW_016107738.1:1057259-1061701 GCF_001604975.1 Cebus imitator | reverse complement strand
GCCTCAGCCTCCTGAGTAGCTGGGATTACAGGCGTGTGCCACCATGCCCAGCTAATTTTTTTTTTTTTTTTTTTCATAGAGACAAGGTTTCACCATGTTGGTGAGGCTGGTCTCAAACTCCTGACTTTGTGATCCACCTGCCTCTGCCTCCCAAAGTGCTGGGACTGGTCTTCCTTTTTACCTTATTCCTTTCAATTAAACACAAGTCAGAGCCCTAGTAAAGGTTATGTTGCAGCCTGATCACTTGGTGGCTGACAATATCCAGTTTATTATGAGCATCTCTAATTGCATAGTGGCTTGATATATGCTACTCAGACACTCAGAGTATATGAGGGTTCTTTATCATGCTGGGAACTACCTTTCAAATAGAGAAATATTTTCTGTTGCACACGACGTAGCCTTGATCTAGAACCACAGAGGTGGTTATGTCAAAGATTATCGCCACCTTACTTAGGCTTAGAAATACAGTTGTTGTTGCCATTAGGCAGGCAAGCAGCTGGATTCCAGAATGACATCCTGAAGATTGCTTCCTAGGACCATTTTCTTGACTGGGTTCTATCAGAAGCACATGCCAAGACAGGAATCCTTGTGTAGGTGATTTATTTGGAAGATGAAGGAAATACTGAAACAGGAAAGGGACAGCTGCCAATAAAGTGCACATCAGCAAGCCAGTTACCAGTGGGGTAACTGAACTGAACTTCGTTGGGGAAACTCTGGGGCCAGTGTAGGCACATGCCTCAGGGTTATCTCACCGGAGGAGCTAAACCAGTGCTTTCAGCCATTGATTGAGAGTTTCTGGAGACAGTAGATAATTAATTCTTCAGCATTTCTGGCCTGCTGCATGGGTTGGCAGAGTAGACATCCATGTCCAGAGAAGACTTTAGGTCTTCATTTGGAAATTGCATTGATGTGTGCTTAAGTAGGAAGGGCAAAGAGATATGACCAATGCACTGATGATGTCTGCTACAATGTTCAGTTATATCTTTAGCAAAAAGATTTAGTGCCTGTATATTTAAAAGTGCAAAAGATATCACATTCATCCAATTATGATATTCTAATAGGTAAGATTCAATCAGTAAGGCAGTGTCCATTTTTTAGCTAATGTAAAAATAATCCACAAATATTACTGAATTCTTCATAGGCTCTCAGGCCACTGTGGTTCCTTTTTGTTTTAAAATAGATAGGAAAACTTCAGCACTGACTACAGTGAGTGACTATATCAAAGAACTATGCGGTATAGATAGTTAACAGAAGGGGCAGTATTGTAATAGCACGCTGGATAAATGAATAGCTGAGATGGATGAAGTTGTTAGGATCATAGAGAACCTTGAATTTTTCACTATTTCTACTAAAATAAAAATTCAAGCAAAAGTTTATGTCAAATCTTTAAAACTTTCCATATGTTAGGCTATTCCTCCATATAGTGGTTCATGCCATTAAAAAATGTCTGAATTTCCTCTCACTTTGCTGCTTGTTAGCCAAACTCTCAAAAGTGTGACTTTAAATTTACTATTGTGATGTACAAACTGCCATAATTACCTCTAAGTATTTCTAATATCATAGTGCTTATCTCATAAATGTTGTTTATATGATCTATGTTTAGAGCTGCCAGGAACTATTTTGAGGATCAAAATTTATATTTTCCTCCAAAAAGATGGCAACAAAAAAAACTTAGAAATATTTAGAGATAATTTTTGACTTAAATCCAACATTCTTTCCCAAATGGTCTTATAAATACTAATTGTTTCTCTCAATGATAAATGTGAAAGTATTACATTGATTTTACAGTAGAAGAAAAAGAAAATAGTCAATAGTTTCCCTTTGAAGCTCTCTAAAAATATTTCTTTGAATAGTTAGTATATGATAAAGGACTTTTAAATAAGAGATAAATTCAAATTCCTGAAACAATTAGTATGTAATAAAGATGTTTTAAACAAAAGATAAATTCAAATTTGGAAAACATGGTTAGCAAGCCTCTTTATTCTTCTGCTACCTGAATATATTTAAGTATCATTTACTAAAGTATGTAATGGTTCCTTACTCTTCCTAACTTTTAAAATCACAGCTAATACACAAGATATAGTTCAAAATCTATACATTCAACCTATGTACCTTCATACATAGAGTGACTTTGCTCTTGTTTTGAAGATTTAAAAAATTTGCTTGTGATTATATTATCTTGAGATCAAGGAAAGGACAATATGTATCAGAATATTGCTATGATCGTCTCTGTTTTCATATAAGAACTATATTCAAGATGTTTAGGTGTAGGAACCAAGTATTCCCATGTCTAGATTGAATAATAAATTAGAGGTAATTTGGTACCGGTTAGTATGACCTAGTCTTAATTCTACCATTATTAAATTTTGTCTTCCTAAAAGACAAAGCACTGAATTAATCATGATTCTCTGAGTTGGTCTGAAGAGCGAACAAGCTGAAGAGGAACAAATCCTGTTTTGAAATGCTGTAGGCTTGTAGTTGCTGGAGAGAGGCCAGGAGGGAACGCATTATGAAGACTGAACCTGGGTCACTGATGAGACCACTTTGAGTTCCTTTTTAATTCCTTCAAATAATGGTTTGAGACTGATATTGGACTTCACTCTTAGTATTTCCTTCTTTTTAAAAATTTTCTTTGGCTGTTCTGAAATTTCACAAGCACCTATCTTTGAAGTATTTACTGCTTGAAATGTGGCTGGTGGACCAACAGAAATGGCATCACTCGGGAGCTTGTTAGAAATGCAGCATCTCACATCTATGAAATCAGAATTTGCATTTTAACATGATCTCTAGATAATTTGTATTCACATTAATATTTGAGAAGCACTGGTCTGTCTCTCATTTTTTCCTTCACATTTTAATCCTCATTTTTCCAACTTTACCTTGTAGCTCTTCTGTTTTTTATCTCCTAATTTTCAGCAAACACATTTTAGCCTTCCAAGGCAACGTTAAAAGTTCTGTAACTGCTCCATTGGCATAGAATCCTATTGTAATTTATTGTTACAGTATATTTTCTATACTAAGCATCCTCATTAAGACAAAAATTATTCTGTTTTTCTGAATTATCAATGTTTGTGGGTCAATTCTGTTTGTTTGCCTTAGTTTTCCAATTTTATGTGTCTTTCTCTGAAATATTAAAGAGTTTCAATTTTCTATTCATAGTCCTGGAGAAGGTGTTGCATCTGGAAGTGCTGACTATGAACTTTTTGTATTAGGCAGAGAGGAGCAGCCTGCAGGGAAGCTGCAGGAATCATTTCCAAAAGGAGAAGGGGTTTACTCTCATGGGCCAGAGGTAGACGATCAATTTCTTTAAAGCAGATGGCATGGCTTGTGAAAGGAAGTAAACACAGTACCTCTCAGTGGAGAGCCAGAGTGGGGAGCAAAGAGAGAAAATAGGGAGGGTATAATTCCATAGGCAGACTTTTATAAGTCTTACCGATTTTAGCTCCTCTTTCCATTACTAATCTTTCTACCTCCTGGCTTGACTCTTGGGCTTCTTCTGGGCCAGTTAGCTGGACCAGCCACTACCTACACATCAGGCCTTGCTGGGAGCTTTATATAATAGTTTGCTGCTTCCCTTCCACCTTTCTGAAAAAATCATGAAGGCCTCTGCACAGTGAATGTTCCTTTTCCTGTAATTACTACTCTTAGGTTTTTTGCTACCTCTTCACTAGGAATTTTGG
This sequence comes from Cebus imitator, assembly GCF_001604975.1. Taxonomy (NCBI): domain Eukaryota; kingdom Metazoa; phylum Chordata; class Mammalia; order Primates; family Cebidae; genus Cebus; species Cebus imitator. The sequence continues at coordinate 1,058,021 of NW_016107738.1, read as the reverse complement.
CTATTAGGAGGTAGTTAAGTACATTTGGCTTTTGATTGTTACCAGAATATTAAATATTTTGATGGTGACAATATTCTTATGCAAATTTTATCCTTCTTAACTCACTGGATAATCTCTCAGGAATTTTTCCAAAAATGATAAGTTGTGTATTGATATACTTTACAGATAATCAGGCACACCAAGAAAGAACCTACAGTTGTTCCTGACTGGAATCTCAGCTGAAACAGAATGAAACCATTTTGTTCACTCAGTACCCACACACACGCACACACGCACAAACACATTTCTGGGAACAAATGAACAGGCATAATACTAGCTGGTTAGTTATTGGCACTTGAGTGATAATAAAATGATCATGTTTTAAATTTTTATTCAAGGAAGTGTACTTTTTATCATGTCTAAGCATAGACTTATGACTTATTTTACAACTTACAGGGTTGGCTTTACATGCCTTTGACAGTGATTTTATATTTCTTTAATTTTTTTGAGACAGAGTCTTGCTCTATCACCCAGGCTGGAATGCGATGGCACGATTTTGGCTCACTGCAACCTCCACCTCCTGTGTTCAGGCTATTCTCCTGCCTCAGCCTCCCAAGTAGCTTGGATTACTGTTGCACACCACCACGCCCAGCTAATATTTTGTATTTTTTAGTAGAAACGGGGTTTCACCATGTTGACCAGGCTGGTCTTAAACCCCAGACATCAGGAGATCTGCCCACCTTGGCCTCCCAAAGTGCTGGGATTACAGGCGTGAGCCACCAT
>NW_016107738.1:1015931-1057199 GCF_001604975.1 Cebus imitator | reverse complement strand
GGTTCAAGGGATTCTCCTGCCTTAGCCTCCCGAGTAGCTGGGATTACAGGTGTGCCCAAGCCCAGCTACTTTTTATATTTTTGGTAGAGACGAGGGTTTCATCACATTGGCGAGGCTGGTCTCGAAACCCACTGCAGCCTCCCATAGTGTGGGGATTGTGGGCGTGAGCCACTGGCCTGGCCTGATTTTGTATTTCTGACATTACAATTTCTTTTTCCATTGAGAAATTGTATGTAGGTGGACTATTTTTTCTTTTTCTAAGATAAACAATTCCAATTTTACCTTTATGTAAGAGAATTTTTTTTTCCATCTTGTGGTCAATTCCTTGAGGGTCTCTTCTGTTTTCTCTACCATTCATGGCTTTGTGCTATTCAAGTGGATTTCTTATAAAATCCTCTAGGACGTGTCAGAATGCTTTGACTAGCACTTTGTCAATTTCTCTCTTTACCTTTCTGATTTTCCTTTACATTTCCCATAGCAAAAACACCCACATCCATTTTATCATTTACTTCAGTTTTTCCTTTCTCTCCCCAGGTTTGAATTTTCTGTTGTTTTTGTTGTCAGTGCTTAACACAATGATTGGTTTTCAGGGGTCTAATAACAAAATAATGTATTTTTAAAAACATCAGGCAGCTGAGCAAAACAAAGCAGGAACGTCAGTCAACAACATCAGTTGTAACTAATTACAACTGATGTAGCTGAAGCCAGTTCTGAGCCCAGGCAAACGAATTACAGAAGCCAGTTCCGAGCCCAGTTGTAACTAATTACAACTGATGTTGCTGAAGCCAGTTCTGAGCCCAGGCAAACGAATTGCAGAAGCCAGTTCCGAGCCCAGTTGTAACTAATTACAACTGATGTTGCTGAAGCCAGTTCTGAGCCCAGGCAAAACTAGTGGTAAGTAGCCACAGAATGATTTTATATTCGTAAGTTGCCGTTGATTTATTTTATATAATATGTATTAAGTGTTTTTGCATTATTTCCTGCTTGTTTACTGTGTCAAGCATAACTAGGTTAGGGGTTGGGATTCAAAGTTAAATAAAACCTAGACACTGTTCTCCTAAGAGTCGGTAATAAATGTGTGTGGGATATGACAATGTGTATATACATGTATATATGGAATATGCTTTTGTTAGAAACTTAACCATGGATGCCAGTGCAAAACGGTGTCATTACTCCTATTATACTTGTATCCCTTTAATTTCCTATAGTCTTTCTTTCCTTTTTCCCTTCTTCCCTCCCTTTTCCTTTCTTTCCTTCTTCATTTTTCTTTTTTCCTTCATAACAGGCATAACGGCATTGAATCAGTGACCTCCTTCTCCAAATGTGAATTTGACCTTATTTGGAAAAAAGTGTCTTTGCAGATGTAATTAAGTTAAAGATTTTGAGATGAAATCATCTTAGATGACCTGAGTGGGCCCTAATTCTAATGACAAATGTCCTTATAAGAGACAGGTGAGGAGAAACCATAGCCATGCGAAGGAAAATACTATGTAAAGATGAAGGCAGAGATTCCAGTGACGTGGCTACAAACCAAAAAAGCCAAGCATTGCCATGGCCACTAGAACCCGGAAGAGGCAAGGAAGTTTTCTCCTCTAGATCCTCTGGAGGGACTGTGGTTCTGCCAACACCTTGCTTTTGGACTTCTGGCCTCCAGAACTGTGAGAGAATAAGTTTCTGCTGTTTTAAGTCACTAAGTTTGTAGTACTGTTTTAATACAGCCTTAGAATGGTAATACAACAGGCGAGAGCCTAATGTAAGGTTTTTGGTTGACAGTAATTCTTCTGTGATATATTTTACTGATACAAAATTTAACCGAATGCCAAACATTTGTATGAGTTTTAGAGAGTTTAAAACTTCTTTTTTTAAATGGCATTCTCAAAGTAGTATTTTAATTTTATTCTTTCAATTAGCAATATTCAACCTGAATGGAGAGAAAATACTGCTCGTATATGCAGAGACTAAAAAATAATTGATAACATTATGATTATATCTAGGTATTTAAATATTAACATACGGTTGGTCTGGATTATTGAGAAATATTTGGATAGACATAGTGATAACAAAAATTTGTATCTCTTGAAAGCTTGTCCTAGAGTAAAAGGAGCAGGATGTCATTGTTGAAATGGTCACAAGAAAGAAGTAGGCTATGTAATAAATTACAGCAGAGTGGCAAGCTTAACACACTATTACTTAAATATGCAAGGAAATTGGTAGCTCTTTTTTTCTCATGGTTTTAATTATAAACTATAACATAAATACAGAAAAATGTAGTAAATGTAGATAACGGCTTAACAAATTATTTTAGCTTTGTCATGAACTTTAAGCAATACTTATATAACAAACAGCAGAAAATCATACCAGAGGTAAATCTTATAAGACTAACAAGTACTTCAGATATTTCAAGCCTTATTCAGCATCTTAAGATTCATATTTAATAGAAAATTTTAAAATGGAATAAATTTGGGAGACCCTTTAGCAAATACTAAATTCTTAATTCTCATTAGAAAATAAAACTAGAGAGAAATTTGTAAATATGACTGTGGAATAGACTTTAAATAATGGTTAAGACAAATGAATGTCAAAAAATTCTTGCTGCAAAGAAAACTTCCAAATCTATTAAGTATGCAATAGCATTTTTAAAGCTTTATTGAAATATAATTGGTTTACATAAAACTGCACATGTTTGGTGTATACATTTTGATGCGTTTGGACATATGCATGCTCCTGTGATGCCACTGCCACAATCACGGCACTAAACATATCTGTCAATTCCAAAAATTTTCGTGTGTGTGTGTGTGTGTATGTGTGTGTGTGTGTTTGTGTGTGTGTGTGTATTTGTGTATTTGTGGTAAGAATATTTGACATGAGATCTATCCTTTTTAATGTCTGTTAAAGTGCCCAGTACCATATTTTTAACTTTAGGCACTGTATTTTACAGTTGATCTCTAGAACTTATTCATCTTATATAACTAAAACTTTATACTCATTGAGCAAAAATTCCACATTTCTCCTTTCTTCAGTCCCTGGAAATCACCATCATATTTTCTTCCTATAACTTTGACTATTTCTGAGACCTCCTAAAAGTGGAATCATGCATATTTGTCCTTCTGCGACTGGACTGGCTTATCTCATTTATCGTAATGCCCTCCAGAAATGGCAGAACTTTCTTCGTATATTTCATTGTATGTATATGCCACGTTTGCTTTATCCATTCATCCAATAGACACTCAGGTTTTTTCCCTAACTTGGCTATTGTGAATAATGCTGTAATGAACACGGGGTGCAGACAGCTCTTTGAGATACAGCTAGTGCTCGACTTATGACCACGGTCGGGACCACGGACCGGTCATAACACGATTTGGTCATAAGTTGAGTAGGCTATATATACAGTTGAAATGGTGCACGTGGAGATGGTAGTGCTGCCGGAAGCTGGTCAGCACTGTCGTATGCCCAGCTGGGCAACGTTTGCGCTGCCAGACGTGGAGCAGTCGTGGCTAGCGATTGTGGTCGTAAAGTTGAATGGTCGTAAGTTGCATAGGTGGTAAGTCGATCAATACCTGTACTAATTTCAATTTTCTTGGATATATACTCAGAAGTGGAATGCTGGATCATATAGTAGTTTTATTTTCGACATTCTTAGAAATTCCCATACTATTTTCCATAGTGACTACACTATTCAACATTCTCACTAACAGTGTATACTTAGGTGAGGAAATTGCTTAGTGTTTTTCTTCAACCTTTGGTTGATAATGTCAAATTAATTTTCGAATAGGTTGCACCAATCTGAAATTTGTATGAAGACTTTCTGTGATTTAATATCTTGGCCAGAATGTGGCATTGTTAAGCTTTTCCATTTTATGTGTATCTGGTAGATGTGTAGTCATATTTCACTGTGGTTTAAATTTGTATTCTTATGATTATAATAAGGCCACTTTTTTCATATGCTTATTGGCCATTTAGATTTCCTCTTTATAAATTTCCTATTAAATTATCTTGTCCATTAAAAAATTGTGTCTTTCTTTTTCTTATTGAATTGTAGGAGACTTTTTTTAAAAACATGTTTTGTCTATTGACCCTTTGTTAGTTTTTTGTGCTGCCAAAATATTCTCCCACTCTGTGGCTTACCTTTAATTTTCCTAATAGCGCATTTTGATGAACAGAAGTTTTAATTTTAGTGTGGTACAATTCATCATTCTTTTTCTTCATGATTAGTGATTATCTGTTCCATTTAAATAATCTTTTCCTAACTTGAGTTAAGAAGGTATTTTTGAATAATATCTTCTATCTTAGAGCTGCCCAAAAGAAATATAAAGACAGCCACATATTTAACTGAAAATTTTCCATATTTAAAAAAGTAAAAGCAAGTGAATTTAATATTAACAATATATTGTATTTTACCCAATGTACCCCAAATATTGCATTTCAATTATTTATTCAATGTAAAAATTATTGGTATTTTACATTTTACAAATCATACTAAGACTTTGAAATCTGGTGTGGATTTGACCCAGCTGCAGTACTATTCACTTGTCAATTTTAAGTGTTTAATTGCCATGTGGGACTAGTGGCTATCAAATTGAGCAGGACAGCTCTAAAAGACACCTTGTTTCACCATCTAAAATTGATATGTGTGTATGGAGCAATGTAGAAGTCAAGTTCTGTTTTTCCCCATATGGTAATCTAATTGTTTCAGCTATATAAATTGAAAAGAAGATCTTCTCCTACCGCTCTGCAGTACCATCTTTGTCAGAAATCAAATGTTTATGAGTAGGTATATTTCTGGGTTTAATAAACATTTATTTTCTATAATATATCTAGTTTTTCTCATGAATCCCATTATCGTGGCTGGCAGAGCTAAAAAGGAAGAAACCAACTTTTGAATCAATTGAGTTTGAGTCTCTGCCTGTTTAAACAGTGTCTTTCAGAAAATTCATTCTCTTTTAGTAAAGGCTCAGAGATTCAAATTCTCATTCCTCTTTTCTCCCTCCTTTAATTAAGGCTGCATAATATTCCATTGTATGTATATACCATATTTTCTTTGTTCATTCATTAAACAGTCACTTAGGTTGTTTCCACATCTTGGCTATTATGAATAATGCTGTAATTAACATGGGGGTATAGATACCACTTTGAGATGGATGGTGCCTGGTATATGGTGACAATGAAAGCACTCTGTGGAGCTGGGTAAAGGACCTTGAATCTGCCAGGAGGTCCTCTGCTTTCCTTTGTTCCTTTTGATTCCTACTGCAGTATATACATCATGATATAGGTTTTGGCCACTTGTCTGCCAATGTGTGGCACACAAAATTGCACTTTATTTTCTTGCATCAGGCAAAGCTTGGTCACCCTTGTAGATTTGGCACCACCACGGTTGTCAGGCCCAGGGTCAGGTTTCAGCTCATGCTGAGGTCCGAAGGGAGTGGGTAGATGAATGACTGATAGCTGAAAGAACACTCAGGGGTCCATAGGTAGGTGAACTATGGCTTTATTCAGTAGCTCTTTTACACTCTCTATCCCTGTCTCTGTTGCTACCTGCTCCGGCTGCTCCCATGCACAACTGCACAGCTGGCTTTTCCTTGCCTTCAGGGTCAGCTGCAAAGGTCAGCAAAGATGGGCAGTTTTGTCTTGCTCTCTCTCTTTCTCTCTTTGGGTGTGAGCATGTCCGTACAGTGTCAGCAGGGCAATTATACCTTTTATAGACAATAGTGGTATAGAGCCGAGTGATGGCCTTCCCATGTTATGGCTACATAGCTGTGTTTACATTATACTTGGAATTGTGCACCTGTGTTACAAACTTGCTGAGTCATGCAGGTTATTTACGTGGGCCTATTCTTTGACCAAAGCACATCCATGTACCTTGCAATAGTTCTCACTGAACTATAGTCCTCTTTGAGTCTGAACCATGCACTTCACCCAGCCTGTGGCTATCAAGTTTACAGCTGCTGGAACAGTCATTGCTCATCATCAGTATGGTTCCATGAGAGTTTCATGCCTTCAACTCAGCTCCTTTTCCCAGGCTTGCAGTGACTTTAAGGTTCCTTCTACGTCACCTTATCTTAGGTGGGTAAGGAGTGCTTACCCTAGTCCTCTCTCTACCTGTTTATGTCATATTGCTGACATTGCTTTGATGTAGCATTTTGCATTTGGGATGGGCTATCCTGTGTTTTAGTTTTCTAGAGTTCAGGTACGTCATGCAAGATCCCTCAGTTTCTCTTATATATTTCCTCCCTGGAATTTTATACCAGGTGTATGTCTATATGTTTTATTTCTGTCTCCCTCTCCCTTCTGCAGTCTATGGGGCCTCAATGGGCAGAGTTTCCTGCTTTTGGCATGGCAGGGACAACTTTATATCACAGCCTGAGCTATCTCTCCTGATACCCAGAGACTGAGGCTTAGCTCTTGATATATTAATTGTAACTTGAAGAATTTATAAGACAGGCCGGGGGGGTGGCTTATGACTATAATCCCAGCATTTTAGGAGGCCGAGGCAGGAGGATCATTTGAGGCTGGGAATTTGTGACCAGCCTGGGTAATAGAGCAAGACTTCATCTCTAAAAAACTTATAAAAACTAGCATGGCTATGTAGTGCACACCTTTAGTCTCAGCTACTCAGGAGGCTGAAGTAGGAAGATCACTGGAGCCCAGAAGTTCAAGGCTGTCCTGAATCATAATCGTACCACAGTACTTCTGGGTGACAGAGTGAGAGCCTGTCTCTAAAAGTAAATAAATGTAAAAATCCAGGTGCAGAGTGGATTATGCCTGTAATCCCAGCACTTGGGAGGCCTAAGTTGGAGGATTGCATGAGGCCAAGAGTTTGAGACCATCCTGGGCAACATATCACGGCCCCATCTCTGGAGAAGAAAAATTTAAAAATTAGCCAGGTGTGGTGGGGCCTGCATATAATCTCAGTTACTGGGGAGGCTGAGGCAGACAGATTGTGTGAGTTCAGGAGTTCTAGGCTGTGGTGAGCCATGATACACTCCAGCCTCGGCAACAGAGCAAGACACTGTCTCAAAAAAAAGTTTTTTTTCTATCAAGGCTTGCTTTCTAGACCATTATCTTGTTAGGGATTTAAAAAAATCTAATTTCTCAGTCAGTGCTGAGCAGTAATTATACTGTTCTAGTTGCTGTCAGTCCTTTCTTGGGTAAGGAGTGGTCAGTGAGTCACAGGACAAAGTTATTTACGTGATAAGAAAATGCATCTGAAAATATTTCAAAAAATGGTATCCTCATTACGCTACTAAGAAAAGGGGAAAGGAGTGCCAAATAAATAAAAGTGAAAGCTATAAGGGAAGCCTGGAAACAGAATTGTGAGTCTGTTGTTAAAGCAAGGATACCTGTGTGGGAATTCATTTTCCACATGACAGCAGCTGCAAAGTTTTAAAGTCCTAAGGAACAGGGAATTCACCGGTGCAAATAGATCACGGTGATTTGGTTTTGCAGAGGTAAATATCAAATTATGCTTAGGTATGAAATAGTAGCATATGCTCTGAGATCTGTTAAGCTTTACAACATTAAAAGTGATTATTTTTAAAAATCACGTTTGTTGTAGAAACTTTAGAAAATATGGATAACAATAAAGATATAAAAACTACCCATATTCCCCTCAGGCACAGAATCTGCTTCTTGTCCTTGTTGTTGATGAAAATCAGAGTGATGGTTGAGAGGGAGAACTCAAGGAAATAGAGAAGCTAGTTTATTGAAACAAACAGAGAGATGCTGGTAAGGAAAAATATGATTGATGAAAGAAGGGAAAACTACCCTGTTTCCAGAAGAATTTGAAAATGTTTTGCTGAAAAGTTTACAGGCTGGATGGGAAAGAGACTTTGAGTGAAACTGCTGTTTGTAGCCAGGAGGGCATGAGGTCTAGGGAAATGAAATTTTAAGAAATTTTTCTGTTGACTTCTAGTTCCAGTTATGGTAGACCTGGTTCTCTGAAACAGCCCCCCCATTGGGGAATAGTCAAGTATCTGCCCTGCTCCCCAGTTTTATATGTATACTTAATAGCTAACAAAGATTGTGAAGAATTAATTATGAGACTAAGATCTGGGGTAAGATGGAAACCCAGATAGGCAAGTAAGTAATTTGGGGCAACTTTCCCCCTAAGGGGCCTTTGGTTATTCAGGAAGAGACAGATGAGGCAGCAGTTTTGATAGTTTCCCAGAGAAAGGAGGACAAAAATAGATGTTTAGGAGTAGTCAAATGGGGGCCCTGGTAATTCTTTCATATCTTGAGTTGGCACCTTGAAATATTTTACCTATCATTTTGGTCTTATTTTTTAAAATTGCCACAGCCACAACAATCTTTAGCAACTACCATTCTGTTCAGTCAGCAGTCATCAACATTGAGACAGCATCCTCTACAAGCAAATAGATGACTCACTGAAGACTCAGGTGATTGTTAGCGTTTTTAAGGAATAACACATTTTTAAATTAAGGTATGTGTATATTTTTTAGACATGCTATTTCATATTACAGAGAATAAGCATAAATTTTATATGTACTGGAAAGGCAGAAAATTCATGCAAATTATTTCATTGTGATATTCACTTTACTGCAGTGGTCTGGAACCCAAGCTATAGTATCTCCTAGGTAGGCTTGTGTTGTTAATTCTTGCTATCTTACATCATGGAGGTGGCCATTTCTTGTATCCATTCTACTTTCCAATTTTTTTCCTTGTCTTCTTTTTTTTTCTTTTGCCTCAGCCATGTTTTATCTAAATTTTTGAATTTAATTCATTTTGGTCTACTGATATACATTTCATTGATATGCATTTCATTCTGCAGGAAAGTAGCAGAAAGGGGATGTGATATAAGTAGAATGACTCCTTAGCAACCCCTTATTCTTTAATTTTTGAAGTCCCACAGATATCATTACAACTTTTTTTGAGTATAATAAATATTATTTGATTTGAAATAGACAATTCTCTAAAATAAATAATTCAAAAGTGTTTGTGGTGATCATAAACTTTATTTTCATTCATCTATAACCAATTTAAAGTAACATTTTAGAAGAAATTGTTAGGAGGCATAGACTTTGGATTCGAATGGTAGTTTCTCAATTTACTAACTGTGACCTTGAGAGAGTCAATTTCTTTAGTTCTTAGTTGCTCATCTCTAAATTGGGATAATATCTTATTTGCTAAAGTCAGGAACCTGAGTAATTTCTTCCCTTTTAGCTGCAAGATCTAGGATCATCTCAATGTTCTATGTCTTTGAATTTGATGAATAAAGTCAGTAAGTGTAGATGTCTGTATTTCCTAGATTTTTTCCAGAAATGCTAATGTTCTGTACTTTTAATGAAAATTTCTTTCTGATGAAAAATTCATTTTCAGATTTTTATTCCATTTCAAAAGGAAGGGATTTTAAAAAGCTGGTTTGTATTTCAAAGAGAATGTGATCATCAAGTGTAACTATGTTTTCAAAGGTCTTTGAAATTTGAAGAAAAAGCTATTTGATTTCATAAATACTATGTTTTATATATATACATATGTATATTGTTCAACACCCACGTATGAATGAGAACATGCAGTGTTTGATTTTCTGTTCTTGTGTCAGCTTGCTGAGAATGATGGTTTCCAGGTTCATCCATGTCCCTACAAAGGACATGAACTCATCATTTTTATGGCTGCATAGTATTCCATGGTGTATATGTGCCACATTTTCCCTGTCCAGTCTATCATCGATGGGCATTTGGGTTGGTTCCAGGTCATTGCTATTGTAAACAGTGCTGCAATGAACATATGTGTGTATGTGTCTTTATAATAGAATGATTTATAATCCTTTGGATATATACCCAGTAACGGGATTGCTGGGTCAAATAGAATTTCTATTTCGAGATCCTTGAGGAATCACCACACTGTCTTCCACAATGGTTGAACTAATTTACACTCCCACAGTGTAAAAGTGTTCCTATTTCTCCACATCCTCTCCAGCATCTGTTGTTTCCAGATTTTTTAATGATCGCCATTCTAACTGGTGTGAGATGGTATCTCAATGTAGTTTTGATTTGCATTTCTCTAATGATCAGTGATGATGAGCATTTTTCCATATGTTTGTTGGCCTCATATATGTCTTCTGTTGAAAAGTGTCTGTTTATAACCTTCACCCACTTTTGAGTGGGTTTGCTTGTTTTTTTCTTGTAAATCTGTTTCAGTTCTTTGTAGATTTTTGATATAAGTCCTTTGTGAAATGGGTAGATTGCAAACATTTTTTCCCATTCTGTTGGCTGCCAGTTCACTCTAATGATTGTTTATTTTGCTGTACAGAAGCTCTGGAGTTTAATTAGATCCCATTTGTCTATTTTAGCTTTTGTTGCCATAGCTTTTGGTATTTTTGTCATGAAGTCCTTGCCTATGCCTATGTCCTGAATGGTTTTGCCTAGGTTTTCTTCTAGGGTTTTTATGCTGTTGGGTCTTATGGTTAAGTCTTTAATCCATCTGGAGTTAATTAGTGTAAGATGTCAGGAAGGGGTCCAGTTTCTACTTTCTGCTCACTGCTAGCCAGTTTTTCCAACACCATTTATTAAACAGGGAATCCTTTCCCCATTGCTTGTTTTTGTCAGGTTTGTGGAGATCAGATGGTTGTAGATTTGTGGTGTTGTCTCCGAGGCTTTTGTTCTGTTCCATCGGTCTATATCTCTGTTTTGGTACCAGTACCATGCTGTTTTGATTACTGTAGCCTTGTAGTATAGTTTGAAGTCAGGTAGCATGATGTCTCCGTCTTTGTTCTTTTTGCTTAGAATCGACTTGGCTATGCGGGCTCTCTTTTGGTTCCATATGAAGTTTAAGGTGGTTTTTTCCAGTTCTGTGAAGAAGGTCATTGGTAGCTTGATGGGGATAGCATTGAATCTATAAATTACTTTGGGTAGTATGGCCATTTGCTTCTTCCTAACCATGAGCATGGAATGTTTCTCCATCTGTTTGTGTCCTCTATTATTTCATTGAGCAGTGGTTTGTAGTTCTCCTTGAAGAAGTCCTTTACATCCTTTATTAGTTGTATTCCTAAGTATTTTATTCTCTTTGTAGCAATTGTGAATGGCAGTTCTTTCTTGATTTAGCTCTCTATAAGTCTGTTATTGTAGTATAGGAATGCTTGTGATTTTTGCACATTGATTTTGTATCCTGAGACTTTGCTGAAGTTGCTTATCAGTTTCAGAAGATTTTGGGCTGAGATGATGGGGTCTTCCAAATATACAATCATGTCATCTGCAAATAGGGACAATTTGACTTCCTCTTTTCCTAAGTGGATACCCTTTATTTCTTTTTCTTGCCTGATTGCTCTGGCTAGAACTTCCAATACTATATTGAACAGGAGGGGTGAGAGAGGGCATCCATGACTAGTGCCAGATTTCAAAGGGAATGCTTCCAGTTTTTGCCCATTCAGTATGATATTGGCTGTGGGTTTGTCATAAATAGCTTTTATTATTTTGAGATATCTTCTGTTGATACCTAGTTTATTCAGAGTTTTTAGCATAAATGGCTGTTGAATTTTGTTGAAGGCCTTCTCTGTATCTATTGAGATAATTATGTGGTTTTTGTCTTGGTTCTGTTTATGTGGTGTATTATATCTGTAGACTTGCATATGTTGAAACAGCCTTGCATCCCCAGCATGAAGCCTACTTGATTATGATGGATAAATAAGCTTTTTGATGTGCTGTTGCAATCAATTTGCCCGTATTTTATTGAAGATTTTTGCATCTATGTTCATCATGGATATTGGCCTGAAGTTTTCTTTTCTTGTTGAGTCTCTTCCGGGTTTTGGCGTCAGGATGATGTTGGTCTCATAAAATGATTTGGGAAGGATTCCCTCTTTTGGATTGTTTGGAATAGTTTAAGAAGGAGTGGAACCAACTCCTCTTTGTATGTCTGGTAGAACTTAGCTGTGAACGCTTCTGGACCTGGACTTTTTTTGGTTGGTAGGCTATTAATTGCTTCCTCAACTTCAGCCCTTGTTATTGGTCTATTCAAGTTTTCAGCTTCTTCCTCGTTTAGGCTTGGGAGGGTGCAAGTGTCCAGGAATTAATTCATATCTTCCAGGCTTACTGGTATATGTGCATAGAGTTGTTTTTAGTAATCTCTGTTGGTGGTTGGTATTTCTGTGGAATCTGTCGTAATATCCCCTTTATCTTTTTTTATTGCGTCTATTTGATTATTCTTCTCTTTTTTATTAATCTGGCTAGAGGTCTCTTTTGTTGAACTTTTCAACAAACCAAATCCTGGATTTATTTATTTTTTAAAGGGTTTTTGTGTCTCTATCTCCTTCAGTTCTACTCTAATCTTAGTTATTTCTTGTCTTCTGCTAGGTTTTGAGTTTTTTTGACCTTGCTCCTCTAGCTCTTCCAATTTTGATGATAGGGTTCAATTTTAGACGTTTCCTTGCTTCTCATGTGGGCGTTTATTGCTATAAATTTTCCCCTAGACACTGCTTTAAATGTGTCCCAGAGATTCTGGTACATTGTGTCTTTGTTCCTGTTGGTTTTGAAGAACATCTTTATTTCTGCCTTCATTTCATTGTTTATCCAGTCAACATTTAAGATTCAATTGTTTGGTTTCCATGACACTGTGTGGTTCTCCGTTAGTTTCTGAATTCTGAGTTCTAATTTGATTGCAGTGTGATCTGAGAGGCTGTTATGATTTCTGTTTTTTTTGCATTTGCTGAGGAATTATTTACTTCCAATTATGTGGTCAATTTTAGAGTAGGTGTGATGTGGTGCTGAGAAGAATGTATATTACGTGGATTTGGGGTGGAGAGTTCTGTAAATGTCTCTTAGGTTTGGTTGGTCCAGGTCTGAGTTCAAGTCCTGGATATCCTTGTGAATGTTCCGTCTCATTCATCTGTCTAATATTGACAATGGAGTGTTAAAGTCTCCCAATATTATTGTGTGGGAGTCTAAGTCTCTTTGTAGGACTTTAAGAGCTTGCTTTATGTGTATCTGGGTGCCTCTGTATTGGGTGCGTATATATTTAGGATTGTTAACTCTTCTAATTGCATTGATCCTTTTACCATTGTGTAATGCCCTTCTTTGTCTCTTTTGATCTTTGTTGTTTTAGAGTCTATTTTATCAGAGACTAGGATTGCAATTCCTTTTTTTTTTTTTTTTTTTGCTCTCCATTTGCTTGGTAAATCTTCCTCCATTCCTTTATTTTGAGCCTATGTATACCCTTGCATGTGAGATGGGTTTCCTGGATACAGCACACTGATGGGTTTTGACTTTTTATCCAATTTGCCAGTCTGTGTCTTTTGATTGGGGCAGTTAGCCCATTTACATTTAAGGTTAATATTGTTATGTGTGAATTTGATCCTGCCATTTTGCTGGTAGCTGGTTGTTTTGCCCGTTAGTTGATGCAGTTTCTTCAGTGTGTTAATACTTTTTACCATTTGTTATGTTTTTGGAGTGGCTGGTAATGGTTGTTCCTTACCTTGTTTAGTGGTTCTTTCAGGAGCTCCTGTAAGGCAGGCCTGGTGGTGACAAAATCTCTCAGCAATTGCTTGCCCATAAAGGATTTTCTTTCTTCTTTGCTTATGAAGCTTAGTTTGGCTTGATATGAAATTCTAAGTTCCAAGTTCTTTTCTTTAAGGATGTTGAATATTGGTCCCCACTCTCTTCTGGCTTGTAGGGTTTCTGCCAAGATCCTCTGTGAGTCTGATGGGCTTCCCTTTGTGGGTAACCGGACCTTTCTCTCTGGCTGCCCTTAGCATTTTCTTTCATTTCAACCCTGGTGAATCTGATGATTATGTGCCTTGGGGTTGCGCTTCTTGAGGAATATCCTTTTGTTGTTCTCTGTATTTCCTGGACTTGAATCGCGGCCTGGCTTGCTAGGTTGGGGAAGTTCTCCTGGATAATATCCTGAAGAGTGTTTTCCAGTTTGGATTCATTCTCTCCATCACATTCAGGTATACCTATCAGACATAGATTAGGTGTTTTCACATAATGCCATATTCCTTGGAGGCTTTGTTCATTTCTTTTCACTCTTTGTTCTCTATTCTTGCCTTCTTGTTTTACTTCATGGAGTTGATCTTCAATCTCTGATATCGTTTCTTCTGCTTGGTCGATTCGGCTATTAAAACTAGTGTATGCTTCACGAAGTTCTCGTGCTGTGTTTTTCAGCTCCATCAAATCGTTTATATTCATCACTAAGCTTTTTTTTCTAGTTAGCATCTCATCTAACCTTTTGTCTAAGTGCTTAGTTTCTTTGCACTGGGTTAGCACATGTTCTTTTAGCTCTGGGAAGTTTGTTATTACCTACCTTCTGAGGCCTGTTTCTGTCAATTCATCAGATTCATTCTCATTCATCTTTGATACCTAGCTGGTGAGGTGGTATGATCCTTTAGAGGAGGAGATGCATTCTGGGTTTTGGTGTTTTCATCCTTTTTGCACTGGTTTCTTCCCATCTTAGTGGCTTTATCTACCTGTGGTCTTTGTAGTTGGTTACTTTCGGATGGAGTCTCTGAGTAGATGTCCTTTTTGTTGATGATGAAGTTATTTCTTTCTGTTTTTTAGTTTTCCTTCTAACAGGCCCCTCTGCTGTAGGACTGCTGGAAGTCTACTCTAGACCCTGCTTGCCTGGGGATCACCTGCAGGGGCTGCAGAACAGTAAGGGTTGCAACAGTTTCTTCTTCTGTTATCTTTTTCATAGAAGGATACCCATCAGATGTCAGCCTGAGCTCTCCTTTATGAGGTGTCTCTGGATATATGGGGGTCAGGGAGCTGCTTGAGGAGACAGTCTGTCCCTTATAGGAGCTCAAATACTGAACTGTGAGCTCCATTGTTCCATTCAGAGCTGCTGGGCAGGTACGTTTAACTCTGTTGCAGCGGAACTCATAACTGCCTTTTTTTTTTTTGTACCCAAGATGCTCTGTCCTGGGAAGGTGGGGCTTTGTTTATAAGTTCCTGTCACGCTTCTGCCTTTTTTCAGAGATGCCCTGCTCAGGGAGGAGGTAGCCTAGTCACAGTCTGCCAGCAGAGGTGTTGCTGAGCTGCTGTGGGCTCTGCCCTGCTGTTGTGTGAACTGCCTTACAGTTTTGTTTATGAGGGTATAGTTAGATCTGCCTAGGTAATGGCGGTCTGTCTCAGTAATGGTAGACTGTCTCTGTAATGGCACACTGCCTCGGTAATGGCGGATGCCCTTCCCCCACAGAGCCGGACCGTCCTGGGTCCAGCTGTGTTTACTGTGAAACTCTTAATCCAGAGCATTTCAGATTGCTGGTCTTTGTGGGCGTGGGAATGGCTGAGCCAGAATCACCTGGCTCCCTGTTTCAGTGCCCTTTTTTTTAAGTTGAATGGGCAACTCTGTCTCCCAGGCATTCCAGTCTCTGGTTGAAATGGCACCTGGATTTGTGTGAGTTTTTGTATGGAGACCTGCTGAGCCGGCTGAAACAGCAGTGTTGGAGACTCATGGTGCTTTTTTGCCAGGGAGTCTACTGGTCTATGGGCAGTAAAAATTTATCTGGTAATGTGGTGATCACTCACCCTCTGTGTTTTCTCTGGGAGCTGCAATCCAGAGCTGTTCTATTTGGCCATCTTGGATCGTCCTATGTTATATTTTTTAAAAAAGAAATAATGATGATCAACTATTATTATTTATTTACCTACTCGGGGCTACAGGGAAAGAGTTGGTTCTATTTAAAAGGGTATAGAGTCATTTTTGCCTGAATCTGTAGGAAAACTGTAAAGTAGGAATACTCAACCTGAACTTTGAATTTTTTCCAATCTTGTGAATCCATGCCTAAGGCAACTTTGTTTTCACTGAAAAAGTTGAATACCTTTGTCAAAATGATAAATTTTCTCTAAAGAATAAGTCTTTATTGTTATATGCTTAATATATTTTTCCAAAGGCCTAATAAGAGGAAAGTGAACTTTGTTAGAGGCTTCCTTATGAGATCATGAAAAGCACCTTTCCCAGAGGATGAGCGTGACCAATCTAAGTTTTTTTTTTTTTTTTTTAAGAGATTCAAACGGAAAGCACCTATTTCTGAATTTGCAGATAAGGATTGGGATTCCAGTGACTCTTCCTAGACTCTCTCCCTCTCTAGTCAAGACGGCCTACAGCCATCACATTCTCAAAATCCCCAATTCCAAATGCTCCAAAATCCAAAACGTTTTGAGTGTTGATGTGCCACTCAAAGGAAATGCTCACTGGAGCATTTCAGATTTCAGATTTTTGGCTTAGGGATGCTGAACCAGTAAGTATAATGGACATATTCCAAAATCCCCAGAAAATCTGAAATTCAAAACACCTTTGGCCCCAAGCATTTTGGATAACAGATACTTAACCTATAATCCAAGCAGAGACTCCTGTGAGCTCCTCATGTATGTCTGAGGCAGCTCACCACTCTAAATAGACCTTCCCTATCCACTGCCAGCAGTCTCAGGTGTTCTTAAAAGGGCATCTTGGCATTGCAATGAGGCTCACGAGACCATTCCATTTCAGATTATCTTCAAGCCTGCCACATATTCTGGTCTAACATTTCCAGCTCACACTTGGCCTCTGTCTCTATGTGTAGTCCCCATGTTGTAATGCCTCCACTAGACTGCCTAGACATAGTGTCTTGATAAACCTTGTGACTGCACGTGGTCCTCTGGTCAGTACACTCTACTTTCAGGCTGGCCTAGGCCTCCAGTCTCCAACGCAGGTTAACAATCAAGTTACTTGAAATATGAGCCATTATTTATGGTAATTAAAAAAATCTTCATTTCTCAAAGAAGGATGTTTACTAAAGTGCTAATAGTAATAGCAATATTAATTAAAAACTTCTATAATTGCCTCAGTTGCCTTTCATAATTAGAAAACAAATTTACTCAAACTATGACTTTTCTTTGCACCATTTAGCAAAATTCATTTTTGGAAAGGATGTTTTCACCGAAAGTATAGGTTCTTGTGAGAAATGGGAACAAAGAAAGAGGTTTTCTAGAGACAATATACTAAGACTTCCAAGCTGTTGCCGCTTTTATTTAGGACTTTTCTTTGTCCTTTGCAAGGGAGACTATAGGGAACATAGTTTGAGTGTGAAAACAATTTCTTCTTAAAAGACTACATATTTGTTAGTAAAATTTGTGAATGAAGGCAGACAAGATTCTATGGTTCTACCCAGTAATAATGGCTGTGTGAGAAACTTTCTAACTTGGAGCAGAAAACCATGATTCTTATATTATCCTGTGATTTTTATAGTGTGCTAAATAAAGAAAAAGCAAAGAGACTAGCATTCAACTGTTTCAGCATGTTAGTAAATTCTTTCCTTGGATCAATAGTAGAAGTAATCAAGGTGGCATTTAAATTAATTAAGCTTTTTTGAGTTTAAATTAGAAAATGTATTTTGGTTACTAGATAAACAAGTCATGTTTAAATGAGATTTTAAAAGGTTTGCTTTTCTGTTTGATGAATTTTATGAAACTTTGCTGTATATATCATTTCTAAATCAGGGTTCAGAACACAGAAGTCCATTTGAAAGTGATAACAAGTGTTGTCACATAAACAGAGATTAAAGGATATTTAGTTGAATGTTTGTCATGTTTATGTGTGTAGACGACTGCTTATTTTGATGCCGATTTTCTCTCTTCAAAATAAATTGCTCAAACTGAACCATATTCTGTTCTTACATAGGCATTTTCTTTGTTTTCTTCCTTTACAGATCTTTTTGTTTTGAGGGTAGGGTTTTTATGCAGTTTGTTTCAGTTGGCAAAATGTACCTTAGATATATAGCAACTAAAACATATACTATTAATTTGCCATTTTCTGGAAAATAATGTCTCCTTGAGGGATTGAGCATTTTGTTATATTAATTAATGTGATAATCATTAGGGTCACAGTCTTCCACTGAGCATGTTATCTGGACAGGTTGGTGCCATACAGATGAATATTACTACCAGTTTATGACAAAGGTGGGATTATGCCCTGATACTTAGGTTTCTACCCCTGAGGAAAGTGCTCACAGGGCTAGACAGGTTGCTGTGCTCAGAAATGTGGAACCACTTATTTGTACCTCTCTTGCTATCTGCATATCCCTTTTGGAATGCCAGTGTTATGGCATGTCAGTGTGTGAGTCCAGGAATCTATGTTTGACAAGCCAGAATATGAAATACTTGGTTATAATTGGTGGTGCCTTTTCTTACTTTAACTTTGATTTACAGTTTGAAGCCTGCTTTCTCAGTCTGCTTACTCCATGAAACATGAGGAAGGAATACAAGTCTGCTTATGTTCATGGAATATAAAGGAGAAATCTGGGGAAGTAGCTGCTGAGAAGATCCTAGAACATTTTGTGGATGAAAGGATGATGTAGACTTACAACAATTTGTTGAAATGACCGGACAGTTAGGCTTGTATAGTGGATGTTGTGGATATCACTGTCTCTTATTACCTTGTATAGTGGATAGTGGATATCACTATCTCTTATTTCTTGCTCTCATTTTGTATTATTCGTGCAGTTGAAGGTAGTAGGATCGTAGTGAGAGGGCTAGAGAATGACTGTATCAAGAATTCCAGAGTGGGTTCTAATTTTTTTAACCCTAACATGTGAACCCCATCATCTTGCCCTTGTGTTCAGAGAATAAAAGTGTAAGCCAATCAGTCAGTGCTTTCTACGATGGCCTAGGAAATTTGGGGTATTCAGTGGAAAGGGATGCATGCTGGGATTTGAAAATTCAGTACTTTCACTCCTTCCAGACAGTGTGATTTCAATATGTGAAAATGATACAGAAAGTGTTTTATTGTCACCACCAGAGAAGAAAAGACATTGGATGGTGCTGATTGAAATAAAGGCAGGGGAAAGGGAAAGAAATCAGGGCCTTGATATTGTTGTTGAGTTGATAAATCAAATCACACCTACGTCTTCCATTCCTCTGAACCATCCAGTTACCAGAGTCAATAAATCCTCTTTATAGTTTCAAACCAGTTTGAACTGAGTTTCCCATTATTTATAAATATGAGGAGGAGTCTAGGCTGATACAGAGTGATAGTTTTGGAAGGATTGTAGAAAGAAATGGCTTTAATTATTTTGATTGCTCAATTTTAATATGTAGCAAAGAATAAAGTACAAAACTTTCATTTTGCATGATATCATCAACAATACACTGAATGAAGGGAATAAAATCTTGCCCAATGGTCTTTTAGTTCAAATTAAAAGGCAAAAATGAATAGCTTGCCAGATGGAAGAATATAATAGTCAACATTAAAGGGCTAATTGTTTGTCATTTAACCAGTCTGAAACTTCTCTTTATTATTTATGGAGTCTCGTTTTGAATGTATTCCTTTAGAGTAAATCCTTTTGCGTATTCTGACTCTTTTAGGAACTCGTAACTATTTAATAAATCTTCATTTAGAGAGTTTTACATGGCTGATTTTTAAATGGATTCTCGATACGAACATGGCTCAGGGTGATGATAACATCAATAAGAACTCAGAGTGTCTGTCCCTATGTATGTCTAGGTGATGCAAACTAAATGTCAAGCAGGGCACGTAAATTAGAGAAGAAGAAAGTTTATTTCATCAAGGAAAAGGTAGAACAATGAACTTAGAAGGTGGACTTCTGAAATTAAATGCTCTGTATCAGGGCTAGGAAAATTGCTTTTATTTTATTTATTCAAAAGCATTTATTAAGTGTCCATTCTGTATATTTCTACACTCAGTGCTTCATGGAATAATCATCAGACTAAAAGTTCACATTTCATATTTCAATTCGACATCACTGCTTCCATGTAGCCTTTCCTTCTTGGTCCACATCCTTTCTCTTATTGCAGTTAGTAAGGTACCTCATCATTTTGTTTTGTTATATACTATTCTTTATTGGATTCTAATGTATATGAGGCAGTAAATTACAGGGACTTTGGGGACTGTACCACTATGTGTGAATCTCGTACTCTCTACTTATAAGTTGTGTAACTTTGACAGGTATTTGGCATTCTCTGAACCTTGGATTCTTGACTTATCTGTAGAATGAAGATAATGATTTCTAACTCTTATGGTTATGGTTGTTTTGAGAATTAAATGACATAGTACATGTGAAGCCCCTATCATAGCGACTTAATGCTAATTAGCACATATTTTATTAATACTATATGCAATTAATCATAATAGATTTAAAGTGAAAAAGTAAATTTTTATCTTAGGCTAATCATATTGAGTCAGATACATTATATTTGGTTAGTCAATAAATGCTTATTGATTTGAAATCAACTTTGACTTAGACTCTGTAGTAATACAAGATTTTGAGCCCCTGTTATTCAACCATATAATATATAATTTATCATCTCAATTTGCTAATGATTAAGTGCATTGCATTTATAAAGCACTTTGCTGCCATTAAAATAACTTTAATGCATTTTGCATAATTTGATTCTGTGACTTTGCTGGGTAGGTGATTACCTCCATTTGATAAATATGGTAATTGGGGATTAGGAAAGAGAAAAGATGAAACTGTCAGTAAGTGGAAGAATTGAACTAAAACCTAAATTTTTTTATGAGCCATGGTTTTCCTCTGTAAATATACACTGAAGTCACCTATTCTTGATTGTTCTTACTGATTTATAGTTATGAATATGTCAACTACTGAAAACTCTTTTGGAGTAGCTTAACTTCCTGGAAAAAAGATGGCAGAGGATAGCAAAGAAATAAAACAGAAAAAATAGCCTTAAAAAGCACTTTTAGGGAAATGAGTAGAGGTCTTTCAGAGGCACATACAAATTTTCAAGAATGTATTTGTGTCATATAAGTCTAAACTTATTTTTGAAAGAATATTAATTGTTATATTTTAACTATTCTTTGCTTTGTAGCAACAACCATTCTTTTGAGACACTTGTTTTCTGCAGATACTTATGTTGTGAAGAACTAAAAGGGGAAAACCAAATAATCATTTCAGGACAGAGCTGCAACAAAGGGAGAAGCAAAAAATGTTTTTCAGGGAAAGCAATGATTTCAGATGACCACAAAGAAACTGATTGCTGCCCAATCAGCAGCATGTCAGCAGTATATAAATTTAATATTTTTACATTAAGGCCTTTACATTCTGAGACCTAAGGGCTGCTGAAATAATTCCCAAGAAGTAATAATAGCAATGCTAAAAATAGCACTCTGATATAGTTCAACCGTAACCAGAGAACACTATTGAGCCCACTTGGACTTCTGAACTACAGAACTATTTTTTTTTAAAGTGATGTTGTTTGAAGCTGCTAAATTTGTGGTCATTTGTTACACAGCAATAGAAAACCAGTATAACAGTGTATAATTAGTGTCAAATTAGTAACAGGAATGAGAAAGCGTATGAACACTTAAAGGAAGGAAAGATGAATGTGGCTGAAATGGACAGGGCGGTCCTCGGTTTGCAGCAAGTGTTGTGCTTTTTCCTACCTCCAGGGCCTTCAGACATTCTATCCTTCTTGCCTTCAATTTCTCTATTAACAATGAATCTAAACAAGACCCACATCTTCACAGAAGCTTTCTTGACATCTTTATCTTATAATACCATCTCTTGTCAGTGAACTACTGTTGACCAGAGATAGCATTATAGGGGTTATTTCTGAAAATTTTCTCAGTAATTTCATTGTTTTATGTATTCTCCCCTCTCAAACCCTAAACCCTGTAATCTCAATTCTCTATTTGTCTTCCCCAAATGCAAATTAATATTAAACATCTGACTGATTAAAATATGCCTTGAATACTTTGTAGAGAAACTGTTGAATGAAATTTGTGAATTTTTGTATTCACCTTACTTAAACCAAATGAAGGTTATTTATTTCCCTGTCCCACTAATTGTTAAACTTATCTCCTTCTTAATCAGGTATGGGAGGTAATGGCGGTCATCTCAGAATTCTGCCTATCAAACTACCATTATTGTTATTTAGCAATTTCATGAATAGGCATACTTTCTCCATACAATTTGATTGTAAGCTACTTGAAGATAGGATGTCATCTCCTACTTTGCTAAAGCTCCCCACTGCATTTATAAAAGTACATTTTTGTTAAATACTTCTTGAATTAAATTGCTTTTTGGTGGAAGGAGAAGAATAAAATGTGCCTGTTGTCTTGAAAGCTTTTTATTTATTAAATTTGGATCTCCAGATCTAAAGCTAAGTGAAATGTCACTCAACTGTCTAGAAGCATTCATACTGATGCAGCTAACCTGTCCAGTTATTTCAGGCAATTTACTTTAGTGCTTTGACAGTGATTGCCGTGGGACATTGGGCTTTAGAATGCAAATTTCTGAAATCCAGAGAAGAAAGTCATACATGTTTTGTAAAATGTCATCTACTGTTGGGCTCCATGAAAAAAAGGTGGATTGGGGTAAAAGATTTCATGTTTATGTGTTTTATCATATTGGTGGTCTCTACCTTTTGCCTTACTAGTTTATATTGTCTAATTCAAAAAGTCAAGCCTATCTTTCCAATATTTTGAATGATATAAATGTTTAGAAAAAAGCTAAAAATCATGCTACTTTAAGTACAGTAAACTATGTTTTAATACACTTTAAATATTGTATCAGTTCATTCTCACATTGCTGTAAAGAACTACCTCAGACTGGGAAATTTATGAAGAAAAGAAGCTTAATTGTCTCACAGTTCTACATGACTGAGGAGGCCTCAGGAAACTTACAGCTATGGCTGAAGGTGAAGGGGAAGCAAAACATGTGTTCTCATGGTCAGAGAAGGAGGAAGAGAGAGAGAAGGGGGAGGTGCTATACACTTTTAAACAAGCAGCACTGGGGGGATGGCGCTAAAACAATAGAAACTGCCCCCATGATCTAATCACCTCCTGCCAAGCCCCTCCTCCAACACTGGGAATTACAATTTGGCATGAGATTTGGGTGGGGACACAGAGCCAAACCATATCAAATACATTAAATATGAATTAAGTATATTTTAAAGAAATACAGTAGACATTTTTCTTCTATAGGAAGGAATGTGTGAATGCTGACCTGACCTCTGGTATCATCAGGAAGTTTAGCTGCATGATAAAAGTATTGAATTCCAAGAAAGGAAAAAGAAATTTTCTTTAAGAAACATATTCTTCAAGAAGAAAAAGAGAAAAAACTTACAGTACATGAACAGAAGTATTAGAAGGGTTAATTCAGTTAGCAATTAGAAACAACATTGAGAACTGACTCAGAATGATCAGAAAGATAAGTTTCTGCTCCATCATTGGTATCAATTGTTCCGAAGAGATTTTAATTTTTCTTTTTGAGACAGAGTCTCGATCTGTCGCCAGGCTGGAGTGCAATGCGTGATCTTGGCTCACTGCAACCACGGCCTCCTGGGTTCCAGTGATTCTCCTGAGATTACAATTTTTAAAAAAGTATCTCTGAGTGAGTCATCATTATTTTCTATGATATTTATTTGCAAGCCAGAAAATCCCAAATGGAATTTATTTGCCAAAAGGAATTTATTTCATCACGTAACTGTATGTTTCCTATCTCTACCCCAAACCTAGGACTCTCACTATTTTAACCCTCCCTAATTAACTCCAAATGAAGGCAGCAAAATGTGTTTTCAGTACTTCTCAAAGTATTGTATGATTTTTTTTTTTTTTTTTCAGTAGAGAAATTGATAGCCGGGTGCATCTGAAATCCCTAAGCAAATTTATGCTGGAGTTGGCAGGTTTTGGAGTTTCTGTCACCTGGCTGCCATCCCTCTAGTCATTAACTTCCTTTATGATTAGCTCTAATAATTAGCTTCTCTAAGGAACAAAGAATGGAATAATCATCTTTCATATTTGAAGGTGATGCTGCCAACATTTACCGTCTGCACTATATTTATCATCACTGCAAGACTTGTGCTTGACTTTTTATAGAGATGAGAGTTTGGGTCATGTCTTCCTCAGTTGCCTTTTTTGGCCAGTGACAAGAAAAAAAGAAAGCAGAGAAAAAGGGTTATAGCTGTGACTGTAGAGCAGTAGCAGTTCTCTGATACTTTCAAGTAAAAAAAAATTAAGAAATGAATCTTATAATTACAAAGGCTATTATTATATACAAATGCAATATTTTACAATACATCTGTCTCCAAATAGCTCTTAGGTCTCTGTAAAGATCCCTTCACTGTAAAGAACACACCAATAACATTGTTTGGTTCACTTGTTATGTTTTATAGTTACCTTTCTCATATTTTTAATGAAATCTTTCAATTAAACTATCTCTTTGAAAATGAGTGCATTTAAACTCAGTAGTGGCACTTAACAACGCAAGAACAGTTCTTTTTCTTCCCTTTGGTGCCACTATCTAGACCAGAATAAGAACAAATTGTAATAGCAAGAAGTTAAGTTCTTAGAGGAGTTTTCATTAGAATTGTAGAAATGGACAAGCTGGTGTTTTTGCTAAGCTGAATTTTAAATAGCTGACTAGATATAACACGGTTAGACTGCTATTTTCTTGCAAACTTACTACAGAAAAGGCTATAGAAATGTCACTGATTACTTGTGGCATCATTAATATTTTAAAGCATGACATTATAAAATATTTAAATGTAAATATTTTGATGTGAGTGTCTTAATACAGTTGCAGCACTGTAAGATTAGAAAGGTCTCATATGCAGCATTTTAATTAAATCCATAAAGAACACTCCTTTAACTTCGATGCAAGCTCTTGTTTAAATCCAATATAAAGCTTGCATTTGTTGATTGCTTCGACAAATTCTGTGCCTCACAGTCATACTTTTTTTTCCTTCACTTTTCCTGAGACAAATGATCATTCTTCTGTTAGGAGTTTTTCCTAAACAATTTTTTTAGAGAATTGAGTTTATAAGGCCTGTTTATGTGAACCTTAATTATCATATGCCTCTTTGGGCTCAGAAGACAAGGTTCTTTTCATTAGTATCCTGTTTAATGGATAAGCCTTTGTGTATTCATGGAGCCAATAAATCTACCTACTATTAACATTTATTAATATTTTGATGTCAACATTGTTATTTTCTGCAAAAAAGTACCTTGTAGAAACTTTTAGCAATATCATCATCAGTAACACTGTTTACTGAATGCCTAAATTGGGAATAAAGAGGAATAGAATATTTTCTATTTCAGAATATAGCTAAGTTCAGACTATGCATAAATATTGATCTCATATCCTTATACAACTGTGAACTGTGTTGACATATAGCTAGGAAGTTAAAATTTCATTCCTCCATCCCTTCCTTCTCTTTTTCTTTTATTACTCACTGAGTGCTTGTTGTAAGCTAGGCACCGTGCCAGGCTCTGAGGAAATAATATAGTGAAATAGATATAATCCCAAGAAGCTTACATTTAAGAAATAAACATGGTAAGTCTTTTAAAGTCAGTATTTACACTTCTTTCTTGCCCTGCAGTGTGCCCAGTCCCAGATGGTGTATCATGATTAGTGTAAGGCTGAGACTGTGAGCCATTTATGGTCATGTTGTCACCTACGTCTCCAGCCTTCCTTGAAGTGAGTGCTGGCCACCTGACTCAATTATGGCCAATAAGAAATAAGATGAAATGAATTTCTGGGAGGATTGCTGGAAACATTTTGTTGCATTCGTAAATGAAACAGGCACTGATGGCACCATCCATTCTCCTCTCTTTTATGCTTTTGTTTCTGTCTTCAAGATAGACATAAATCATTGGTAGGCACCTAGTGACCATGGAGGAAATGGCCAAGGAATTGGAGACACCATAGAGTTACTGAACTAATACCTGCAGTCTCTTATCTGCAAACTGACTTTTATGTGAGAAAAATAAACTCCTATTACTTGAATCATAATTGGTTAAAGTCTTTGTTACTTCAAGTTGAATGCATCCTAACTAATACAAAGAGTAAGTGGGCAATTATGTACAGGGTAATAAATGCTGTGATAGGGTATTTACAGGTGCTATTTTTAATGTCTTAGGATAGTCTTGTCATTTGGGTTCAGAGCAGGCTTTTTGGAAGACCGATACCTAAGATGATCCTCAATTTAATTTAGGCTCCTTGGCCAATTCATTGCACTGAGTCATCAATATTGGAATCGTGATGTTCACTAAGGATTTTGTAATTTTGTGTATGTGTGTCAACTTCTTTCTTTGTAGATAGACAGCAGTGCTCCTTTTTACATATGTTTATATTTCTAAAAGGATTTTGTTTTCTTCCAACTTATAAATAAAGATGATAGTTCAACTTTGCTGTAGGATACGATATCATTAGAGGCTCCCACTGCTGGTTGAAACAGAGGGCACTTAGCTACTCCTTTGGCTGCATCTGTGCAGATGTGGCATTGCCTTCGGGTCAAGTCTTCTTTAAGCACCTCAATTCCATTAGGAGGCTGGCTGTTAAAGCAGAAGGAGCTGCGTTTAACCTGTAACATAGAAAAATGACAATATGGGTACTTGAAAGAGGCATTATCTGAGCTCACCGTTGCTCAGTACCTAGTGAAAACTTGGTTGAGAGGAAAGTATATATGCAGGTTTGGCCAAAGGATTTACTGTTCATTCCAAAAATCAGCCACTGGCTCATACCAGGTAAGCAGAGAGCTGGGAACCTCATTCCATTTCTGGTCTCCCCTGTAGGAATGCTTTTGCTAAGTTGCACTTTGATATTATATCACTGGACTACTTTGAAGGTGTTAAAGGAAATAGTCCTATGCGACACATTGCCGCGTCTATTGTTAGGTTGTTATCAATGGTGCTGTTTACTATCTCACGCAATTTACTATCTCTCAGCTCTACATGAAAGTATCTTTTATGTTCTACTATGGAATTGGTGGATTTCATCTTCTGAACACTGAGAAACATGTATAGTAATTGTTCATGCTTTCCCATTTGGTGTGACTTATAGAATTCCCAATGTTTGGCTTGTTTTTGACAAATGAACAGGCTTTTGATATGCTTTTTTTTTTTTAAGGCTAATCTCATTCATGGGTCCATCTTATATTTCTTACTTTCATGTTTCTTTTTCCCCTCAATTTATTCCTATTTTGAAATTGGTTTTACTACATTTTGTGGACTTGAACTGAATAAATCTTTTTGTGGAATGTCTCCACATTTGTGCTGGTATAAGGCAGGGTATGTGTGCACACATACAAACAAGAAACATGAGAGGAAGTGCATTTTGCTTGTAGCACTTCAGAGTCAAACGTTAGTTTTTTTTCTGTTGGTTGAGACAAGTGAATTTGGGTAGGAGTTGTTTTGAAAGCATGTCCTCAACATGACTCTTAATATTAGAAGGAATGTTTTTAACCTTTCCCCGCTCCCTCGAGTTAACTTTACTTTGGCTTAAAAGTGTTTTTGGTTGAGAAAGAAAGTTTAAAATTGATAGTTCTCACAGCAGTGTTTGCAATTAAAGTAGAAGCTTGGGGAGAGAAGGTTGGGGAATGTCTGAGGAAGATTTTCCTTTTTCTTTTTTCCGCCTTTTCAGCTTTGGCTCTAAATCGGATTTTTTTTGACTTTAAAGAACTAGTTTGAAACTACCTGGCAGTCTGAGTGCTATCATTTAAGAGTACTTTTCCTTTATAATCATAAAGATTAATGACAACTAAATACCCTAGCATATTTACAATTCTGATGTCTAGCCCTTTTGAACTTAATAGTGGTTGAATTTAATGTTAATCATACATTTAATTGCATGAGACTTGTTTTAAGAGACACCGGAGAAGATGGAGAATTTTTCTATTAAGGCAAGCATTGAAGAAATGGATATATTTTGGACTTTGAAGGAATCTGAATTAGTCAGGAATTTGCTCCTCTGACACCTAGTGAGATTCCAAATGAACCCAAGGGGATTACTTCCTACAGAGACCTCTGGCATTTTTAGTAGGGTGGGGAGGTTAGATAGGGGAAGAGTTTCTTCATTCATTTATTATCACTCAACCTCATCATAGAGGCAAAAGTAAAGGGGAAGATGGCCCCAGTGGTAAAGAAGAGACTTGAGTTGGGGAATCAGCTCCCCATCTCTGACCAATCTGAACAGGCTTTTGCCAAAGATAGCTGGTCAGCGCTTAATTTATCCATGAGAGGAATATGCAGTCAGGATCTTGGCCTCCATTACCTGTGACTGAACTCTCTGTTGTATGGAATCAGTGCTGGCAGGGAGAAGAATCTCCAGAGTAGGGGTCACATGGTCCCCTTTCCATCCCTAACACACACACACACACATGCATACACTTTCTGGAAAGGAGAGAAGTGTGCCACATTAGGCTCACCTACCTGATCTTAAGGAGCCTTGAGCAGGTATTCCCCTACCCCAGTTACTGAGGATGCAGGAAGCAGAGGCTTAGATTACTGGAGCCGGCAGGAGTAACACTTAGGAAAAGCACATTTGATTTGGAAAGACATAAGATATTTATTTAGAAAAGAATATGAGATAACATATGAGATATTTATCTTTTATCCTTCTTGTATTTTCCATTTTTCTTTCCAAGGTGTCAAATGGATAATATGCTCTTTTGTGTTTATAGTCTCAGGGGATGGATGTAGCAGAACAATCAGCAGAAAGTCACATGCCTAACATTTCCTTTCACTTAGTCCTTCAAGATTCAGCCCCGGAGTGCAGAGGGAATTTTCAGATACAGACAGTGTCTCATCCAAGAGGAAGGAGAGCAGGAGTTCACCTCAAACTAGAGAGACAGAGAGAGTCCTCCCGTGTCTGCCATAGTTCCAGCCACATCACAGAGAGTAGGAAGGAGTGAGCCTCCAGGATCCGCAGCCTTTTCTTACATTGCTTGTCAATGAGATATTTATCATCCTTGTTTACAGGGCTTGTCAGTCCAGAGCCTTAGATGAGCCTCCATGATCTTCAGCAAGGCTCTCTATGTTCCTGTCTGCCTCCTTACTGTACACGGTTCTTACCTCTCGGGGGCTTTGCTGCCTAACCTGATGGTTTTAGTTGTTGGCCATCCATGTTTTGTAGACCCACAGAATTCTCCCTCTTTCTTTGTTTCCCTCTCTCTGTCTTTCTGTCTCTCTTTTCTCCACCCGGACAAAATCCATTATGTTTTTAACCCCCGGGAGGAAATCTTTTTCTTTTTCACATTTCTGACTGTCAGAAACACTGTCAATGTTTGGGGATCCTCTCCTTTTAATCCCCTCGATAAAACTCCCGAGATCAGGCTTTGGAAGATAATAGAAAAATTGTAAGCTACTTTCCTTTTTGTTCCATATTTATCTCCAGTAAAGAGCACAGTTTAGTTGCCTGCTTGAATTAAGGAGAGAACAAAGAGAAAAGTACAGGAAGAAAAAGTAGTAGCAGATCAGTAATTCAAAACATTATTCCGGCCAAGTGGGCATTGTGGGGGTATGCGTATGAGATGAGCAACCAAATTAAAGTGAATTTGGTAAATATTTACTTAGCCCCACTTGTCTAGGAACTGCCATAAATAAAGACTACCCTCTCTTCCCACCAACACCTTACATGGCTTTATTTTTTTTTTATGTTGGGTGGTGTTGGGATACTTTAAGCACTTAGTAAGTGAATGTGGAAGTTACTACCCTTTAAAAAACGTGGTGCTAGAATTTGGTTGCAGGCGAAAATGCGGGGGACTTGTAGCTTAGAGATGATGTGTGGAATGAGGAGGAGAAAAGAACAGGACAGAGAATGGAGGTAGGGGAATGTCGTTCTCTCCATGCTTTGAGAGGAGGCAAAGTTTAATTTCTTCTTAAGAGGGAGCTACTAAGTCGCATCTTATATTGACAGTCACTACTTTTGAGTGGCGTAGGCCCCCTCATTATTCCTCCCTCTACTGTCTGTGTTTAACTTTTGATTCTTTTCTAGTTTTTTTTTCTTGCAATTTTGCACTTCTATTAAATGAAGGTTTCACATATTAGCTTTACTTGAAAGCATTTGATTTAGCCCTCTACCGGAGGACTGAGCTTTGATGTAATGCTGGGCACTTTGTAAAGTCTCTACCTCTCTTATACTTCCGCTCCTTTTGTTTATACCTGGGCATGAGATGTGTCTGATGACCCACTGAGCCACATAAAGGATCTCTGAAAAATAGAGACAATGGCTGGGCCGGCAGGCCCCTGAAGTGCACCTCCAGATTGCAGCTGAAGCAATAAACCTCTCCGTCACATTGCTCATCACTGATGTCCCCTCAGGAGGGCCTCCTTCCTTGGAGCTGGCACTGGTAGTGCTGTGGTTTGGGTTAATGTGGTCTTGTTGAGGAGGATGCTGCTTTTCAGTGTCCTTAGTTCCCGCCGTACTTTGAAAAAGGTGAGAAATGCCTATTGATCAGTTGGCTCTGGGAGGAGGCCTTGCCAAAGTGACTCTACAGGCACTCCCAGCAGAGCTCTTATGTCCGCCGTGCATGCTGACCAGATCTGCACCCATCCCAGGGTGCTTTTTAATTGGAGTGGCTGTTCAAACAGTAGTGTGATTTCACAGTTTTTATTTCCCTCGACTATACTCTAGGCTTCAGCTCTTTAAGTAGGAAAGAGAATGGTTTACTTTTCCGTATTCTCTTTTTCATTCAAAAACAGCTCATAAGATGTTTTAAAGGAGTTCAAGCAAATGAGAATGGTTGACTCAATTATCCGTACTAGGGTAAATTAGCAATTATTAAAAACAAAGGAAACTCTTTTGATCCCCATCACTTTAGAATTACCATCAACTTTATCTTCCTTGCTGATAACAAAAGTTTGCCAACTAAGCTGATTCTGCTTGCTTCTCAAGTACCCCGGGATATTTTAAGAGAAGGGGCCAATTGAAAGGCCTCTTTGAAAAGAAAATACAGTGTTTAATTCCCCACCCACGATTACCTAAGGCCTACTCCTTCTTGCTGCAGAAGCAACTTCTTGTATGAGCTAGGAGGTCACATTCCGGCAGTCTGATTCTTGTTAGCTGGGGCATCCTGAGCAAGTGGCTTAACTATTCTGTATCCCATCTGTAAAATGGGAAGAATAATAATGAATTAAATGAGGTATTATTTGTAAAGAGCTTTGAAAATATCTGATGCTAGGTGAACTCTGATGATTCTCCATCAGGCTTTCCCTTAGGCAGCCCCTCAGTGCCAGGGTACCTCTTCCTCTAGGATCTCCTCCCTGGTTCTTCAATCAGGTGTGAAAGGGAGAAACCAGTACATTTTAATAAACTGTCTTCCTGCTTCCTTGAGTATTTGTGCTTATTATTGCTAAATAAGATTTGTATAGACCTTACTGCTCACAAACAATTTCTCCTTCTTTGTAGGGTTCTATCTACACTACAAGCCTGTAAAGTTAAGAAGTGGTGGAAGACATGTTCACAGTATATCATGCTTCCACCCCCTTTCTGATAAAATTATCAACTAATGCTAATGATATATTAAAGGACAATACCAAAAAGCCAAGGCTCAGATCAAAAAGGAGATGGATATTTTTACAGAACAGACACAGACTACATATACAACATGGGGAAAATGCCATAGGGTTGCTGGGCTATGAACCCAGTAACAGGGAATTGGCCGCAGGAACTTGGCCTCTGTGGAGAATAGTGTTACATGTTTTCATGTGAGTTAGAGGACTAAAACCAGGCTCACAGCATAAAACTAGGGACTGGAGTACAGCACTCTGCTCATAGAAGCTAAAATACCCAAACGGCCAAAAAACCCAAGAGGCTACAATTGCTGCCTGAAGCTATGGCTCATAACAAGCAGGGTACCTTATGAGAAAATGATCAAAGTTCCTGCTTTGCAGCAAGGAACTAAACCAAGTCCCCCACAGCTTTCCTGACTGCATGGCAGTATCTCCATATCACAATAGGTCATTGGAAGACCTGGTTTGGAACAGAGGCCCAGGGCATGGAGTGGGTGAGGAAGCACTGGATGCAGAACCACTGGACAATGAGAAATAGGTTTCCATTGGAGTTAACAACAAGGGGTCTATTGATGAACGTAACCTTAGATAGTTTCATGGAATTGCAGATGCAAGTACCAGAATAGAATGGGAGAGTAATGAAGGTAAAAGGAGGAGTTAGGCATACTGAGTGTAGATATCTTTCTCAAGAAATATAGACTATGCTTCTCCTATAGCGTGTCAGGTGCAGGAAACACTGAAGAGACTTTGGCATGCCTATATGCAAATGGAAGGGGCTGGTATAGAGGGAGTGGTGGAAAGGTTCAGAAGATGGGCTGAGGGGGCGTAGGCCTGTGGTGCTTTGGACTAAAGGGACTTGGAGTCTTTTATTAAGAATAATACAGGCCGGGCGCGGTGGCTCAAGCCTGTAATCCCAGCATTTTGGGAGGCCGAGGCGGGTGGATCACGAGGTCAAGAGATCAAGACCATCCTGGTCAACATGGTGAAACCCCGTCTCTACTAAAAATACAAAAAATTAGCTGGGCATGGTGGCACGTGCCTGTAATCCCAGCTACTCAGGAGGCTGAGGCAGGAGAATTGCCTGAACCCAGGAGACGGAGGTTGCGGTGAGCCGAGATTGCGCCATTGCACTCCAGCCTGGGTAACAAGAGCGAGACTCCGTCTAAAAAAAAAAAAAAAAAGAATAATACAGAGTAACACAGGTTGCAAACTATCCTCCCCGTTTACAGGAAATTGCCAAAAGGTTGGATATCATGGGGACTGGGGTAAATTGAGATGGATCTATGCCTTAGGCACAGAGATTGTGAGGAGTGAGAGCTCTGAGTGAACATGGGGTGGTGGGTGAAACCCAGAAGAGGGAAGGCTAGAGGAAGTGGAAGATCAGAACTTGTAGCACTTAAGGACAACCCGGATGGAATAGCTAAGAGTAGCAGAGTCCTGTGGCAGGAAGAACCTCCACATATTCATTAGCACATGAAGCAAACTCCCAGGTTTCAACAGCAAGTTTTGTTGCTGGTGAGGATGGTGGAAGGGATTCTAAAGGGACTAGATTTTCTTTGTGAACAAGTGGGACTTGGAACTAGCAAGATTTATATATTAATGCTAGTGTGACACTCAAGCTTTTGATCATGCTTGGGATGCATTTGAAGCATATTTACTTATATATCTGTCTCCCTCTATTAGACTGTACGATCCTGAATGTAGAGACTATATCTTACTTGACATGATTGGTAGTACTTGTTGACTGAAAGAATGGTTTGAAGGATGTTAGCAAATACTTCTCAATTAGGTTTGTCAAGACTTGAAACAATTAATATAAAAGACAATGTGAAAATCTGCAAATAAACCTTAGCACTTGGAATTAAATCTTTGAAAGCTTTATTTAGGCTTTTGAACAAAAGCTTACTCTTAAAATTTTTCTAGGATCACATTTTCAATGTAATATTATCTGTTTTGTTGGCATTAAACTAATAGAATTTTTCTTACATTGCCCTTGTATTACTCTTGGGCCTTACCTATATGATCCTACTAGATACGAATAAGAATAATATATTGAAATTGAGAAGAGAAGATTTACATGATGATAATACCTTTTGGATATTTATTTTTGGTACTAAGTGAATCATACCACAGGGAAAATGACAAAACTAAATATATTAGATAAATTATAGTAATTATTCTTTTACCTGTCATTTAAATGTGACTGAATTTTAAAATATGATCTCTCTATTTGATTTTGCAGATGTCTCTCCACATCTGTAAAATCTGGAATTATGTTGGTCAGAATTTTATATGAGCTAAAGTTATACACTTGAATTTAATAAATGATGAAAGCCAGTGACTAGGATATTCTGTAAGTTGTGGGAAAAATATAAATATGGTAGCCACCCTCCAAGATGACTTCTAAGAATCCCTGCATCCTGACATTCACATTTGGTGTCATCTACTCCATACTGAATGGCTCTGATCTGTGTAATTAACAAGACAATGTGGAAATGACAGCATGTGAGTTTAGAGGCAAAGTCATAAAAATCATGGCTTGATCTTGTATTACTTGTGAGGAAAGCCAGCTACTCAAGCCAGCTTGAGTAAGGACACTCAAGGGTCCCTGTGAAGAGAACCATGTGACAAAAAAAAAAAAAAAAAAAAAAAAACAATTTCCACATTAATACAAAACAAATTAAAAAAAAAAAAAAAAAAAAAACCAAGGGTCAAATGACCAGCACTAATTTGTCAGGCATGTGAGTGAATTCCCTTGAAAGTGGATCCTCCAGCCCAGTCAATCCTTCACATGACAGTAACCTGGGCTGACAAGTTGACTGCAACTTCATGAAAGATTCTGAGCCAAAACCACCCAGATAAAATGGATTCTTGGCCCAGAGAAACTGTGTGAGATAATATGTGTTTATCATTATATGCTGTTAAGTTTTGGGGTAATTTGTTATATAGAAATAGATAACGAATGCAGTGTTATCAGGGATACTTTCTATTCCTCTTTACTTTTCCAATTAAATTGTCACTGCTTGCTGACACTATTAGAATCCGTGAAACCAAAAAAGTTGATACTGCCATGAGCAGGTGACGATTTGTACACAGGGAGTCTCTGCTCTTGTTCCAGGGCCAAAACACAGACAGAATAGAATATAAAATGAAATACATAAACAGTATAAATACCTATGACAATATAAAATAAGACTTATAAACAAACATCAAACAAAAACATGTTTCCTGTTACTGACCTGGTGACATTTGGGAGACATGTGTGGGTGTTCTGGCCTTTAAGCTGTACTTTCTAGTTGATCTCAAGAAACAATGTTACAAGTTGTGAAGGTTAATTTTATATGTTGGCTTGGCTGAGCCATGGGGTGCCCAGATATTTGGTTAAACATGATTTTGAGGTTGTAGTGAGCACTTTTCTGAGTGAGATTAACATTTGAATTGGTAGACTGAGTAAAACAGATAGCCCTCTCCAATGTGAAAGGCCTGAGCCAACCTACTGAAGGCCTGCATAGAATAGAAGGCTGAGTAAGAAGGAATTCTTTTTCTTTGCCTGACTGTATTTGAGCTGGAGCATAGATCTCCTGTCTTCAAACCTGAACTCAGACTTAGACTGGAACTTATACCAGCAGTATTCCTAGGTTCCCAGCTTGCTAACTGTGGGCCTTAGACTTAGTTTCTATAATCCTGTTACCTAATTCCTTACAATACATCTCTTTATTATATAAAAAAGAGATTATTATATAATAATAAATCATAATTATTTGGTTAAATATGATATAAACCCTGTGTAATTATTATATAATAATTTCTTATATATTATATGTTCTATTATAAAGAAATTGTTTATTATAAATAATCTTTATTATATAGTAATCTCTTATATAATAAAGAGATGTAAGGAATTGGCTCACATGATTATGGAGACTAAGTCTAAGACTTAGACTTATATTTTTAATACATAAAGCAACTGAAATAATATTAACTTTTAGAAAGCAACTGAAATAATATTAACTTTTAGAAACTAAGTAATAAAGTACTAGCATAGGATTTTAATTTTCATTTATAACAGGTTCCTTGGTGAGAGGCATTCTGACCTAAAATTATCTTTTGGTATATAACTTGTTTTTATTTTGATAATTAACTTTAAATGGGCATCAGCTTTAGTTTTAGGAAGCCTAGCTATTTAAGAACAAAGTGCACATCTCTCTATTCTTAATGATTCCATTCCCTGATGGTACTGTCACCCATATGACAGTAGTGTATTACAAACTTATAAACCAAGCAGTCTTCCCTTTGACCTGCCACACTGCAGTCTGAAAAATGGTTCTACTAGTCAGGATAAGCTGGTTATGCAGTAATCTCAATCCTCCAAGTCTCAGCATCTTAAAGAAAAACCAAAAACTTATCTCTTATTCATGCTGCATGTCATTATTTGTTGGCCACAGCTCTGTTCCATGTCACCTTCACCCCAGGATCTAGGCTAATGGAGAAACTTTTCACTTGAAAATTGGCAATTGTTAAGGGAACAGGAGAGACAGAATGACAAAGCATGCATTGCTCCTAAAGGTTCAGCTTGAATACCTTTTCCTTCCCATATTTCATTGCCCAAAACAAGTCTCATGCTGCCCATGCATTTAAAAGGGTGAGAATGTTTAATTCCCTACAGGAAGGGCCATACATTTTTCTGAGGTTATGCAATCTACCACAGCATCAAAACTGTTACATTTTTCATAAACATTCTTGGGAGGAATATTTTAAAGCTGAGAGTCAGGCATTTTACTTACATAAAGTTATATCAAAACAATGATGGAAAAGAAACTCATGCTCTGAGAAATATGTCTGCACTCTTTTGTAAAGCAATTTCCCTCACGTATGGTTGTGGGAGCAGTTAACTCCTTACTGCTTGTCTCGGTCTGCCCCTCTCAGTTACTCCCTTTTTGCCCTGGTGTCAGAGTTAACTTCCCAGCCTCCCTCCCTGAGTGCTGTGGGGTAGCAGTGCCAATATATCTCTGCCTGTGAGGTCACTGGGTCTTGTTGGTCTCAGTTCCTTTGTCCTAACCCAGCCCTTACTATGAGCAATGAAGATAAATAACACTGGTTTAATATAAAATAGTCAACTTTCATGCAGTTTTCTTTCTGTAAGAATTCTCTTTTTACAAATGGGACTAACCTTTTCTTGTATGTGTTTTCAGTAAGAGCAGTGAAAGAGTGCTTGACACGTGACTTAGCTGTGGTTCTCTCAGGACTTGGCTGGTTTCCTAGCTTTTCATTTGGTGTGTTAGGTTCTGTACTAGCTCTGAGCTATTCACACTACATATGGGAAGCTGTAGCTTCCCATAGGATTTTCCAATATGGAAAATCCAAAGCATCATTTATATTTAATCTTCCAAATGATTTTTATCTTTAGTGTATTTACTTTCTTAATAAAATTTGATGTTACTAGAGTTAAAATTAGCTTATCTTTCCAGAGGAGGCTGCATGCTGTTGTAGGTGCAGGTCTGTTCCGTGACGAATTGTTGACTGAACAGTTTTTTCTCAGCTTTCCCCTCTTGTCACTTCTAATTTTACATCCAATCAGATAGAACCTATCTAGAGCCACCCACTGTAATTGTCCACCTGCATTTCTTCTTTCTCTCCCTCAGCACCGGTGTCTGCTTTGGATTCTTCTGTGGCAACATATGCCCCATAAGAAGTTTTGTTTCAAACCCTTAGAATCCTATTCTAAGACTCACTGGTTGGTTAAACAAATTCATTTCAATATAGTAATAGTTTAGTATATTTTCCCTCCAATGTAATGCATTTACCTTTGAATGGAGGTTTTCTGGAGAATGTGTCTTAATCTATGTCAGTTCAAAAGTGGAAAATTTGTTGGGCAATATCTTCTATGTGTGGTTGTGGTCATCACTTACAGGTTTATTTGTTCATGTTCCCAATAGAATCAAATCCTTTCACTCTTTCATTTTTCATTTGTTGAATGCCAAATATATGTCAGGTAGTATGGAAACAAAGAAATCAATAGCTTTTTGCCTACCAGTGGACACAGCCAAGTGTACATGCAGACACTTAAAGAAATACAACAACTAGACTGACCCTATAAGAGCCCTGCGAATTAAATGCTACAGGAACACTGACATTTGCAGAGGTCCTGGAAGGCTTTCTAAGTTAAGGTCATTGAGCTGAAGCTTGAGGGATGAATAAGACTTGTTCAAGTAGAAAAGAAAGAGGACCAAGGAGGCAGTCTGATTAGGGATGTCACTGTCTCAGAATGGGGAGGAGAGAGAGATGAGGCTTTTTCAGGAAATTGCTTGTTGGTCTCAGTCCCAATCTGGCTTGGTTGGAGCCTAGTATATATGTGACGTTGTGAGCTGGGACATGAGGTTAGAAAGGATGGAAACAGAAAACAACTAAAGAGCTTTGAATGTGGTAATGATTCTGGTTTAGAAAGACGACCTTTGCAAATGTATAACATTTGCGTGCTAGAGAAACCTTGGCCTCAGATTAAGAAAAAAAACTTTCAAAATCCTAAAACTCACCAAACATAGGCAACAATTAGTGATCAATAATATGGATTTAAGTTTGATTAATAACTAACATTTATTTGACATTTACTATGAACAAGTTTCATAACTTGCATTTAATAATTTAATTCCCACAAGAACCATGTGGTGTAGATACAATTATTATCTCTATTTTATAGTTGAGAAATATTGTGCCCAGTGAAGTTAAGTAATTTGCTATATAATTCAGAAATGGATATAGCCAAGAATTTGTATTAAATTCTGATCGACTACAAATCCAATGTCCCTGCCATAATTTTTTCAATTTATTTTTATTGTGGTGAAATATACGTAACATAAAATTTACTATATTAATTATTTTAAGTGTATAGTATTAAATATATTTATAATGTTATATAACCATCACCACTGCCTATTTCCTGCTGCAATCCCTTTTTATCTTCTGATTTCCAAATTCATAGTCAGGATACAGGTAGGGAAATTTATCTCCAGACTTATTTCCTTAAAGAAGTATTTTGCTGGTTCAACATTCTGTGCTGAGTCCTAGTTTAAAGATCAAACTGTGGGACTTAAATTGGCTGGGATAAATAAGAGGATGGAAAAGGACTGATTGGGGGAGTAAGCCCAACTCATGATTACATTAGTGTCTGCTGAGAATTTATAAGTAGAACAATAATGGTAATAGAGATGTCGGAAGAATGTAATGTGTGGGCAGACCCACAAAATACATGGGCACAGAGCGAGTAATGGCACAAATTGCCCAAGAAGTTTAAAAATTCCTCATAGTGTTTAATTAACATGTACTGCTCTTAATTAAGATAGTGATATGGTTTAGCTCTGTGTCCGCACCCAAATCACATCTTGAATTGTAATCCCCAGGTGTTGAGGGAGGAACCCGGTTGGAGGTGATTGAATCATGGGGGTGGTTTCCGCCATGCTGGTCTCATGACAGTGAGTGAATTCTCAGGAGATCTGATGGTTGAAAAGTGGTTGGCAGTTCCCTCCTGATTCTCTCTCTCCTGCCGCCTTGTTTTCCTTAGCCTTCTGCCATGATTGTAAGTTTCCTGAGGTCTTCCTGGCCATGCGGAACTGTGTATCAACTAAACCTCTTTTATTTATAAATTACCCAGTCTCAGGTAGTTCTTTATAACAGTGTGAAAATTGATTAATACAGATAGCAAAGAAAGAGGAGAGGAAAAAGCATGTGATTTAAAAGGTGCTCAGAATGCCAGAGTATTGTGGCAAGATTTTGATTAGCCCTCAATATCCTCTTCCATGATGGCCTGCTTACAAATTGCTAGTTTTTAAGCATGGGAATTTCATTAAATTTTCTATGACCAATAAAATATTTTTATGCCTGGTCAAACACATTCTGGATAGTGATATTTATCTAACGTATTGAAATATTATTCTAATTTCAGAAAATCTTTCAGTTTTTCTTATCAAACTGTCCTTGCTTAAGATAGCAAAATAATGAATATTTATCATTTATTTCCTGCATTTCCAACCATTTTTTCAGGCCACTGTGTAAAAATGTATTAATACTTTTTTTTTTTAAATTGTACTTTAGGTTCTGGGGTACATATGCAGGTCATGCAGGATTGTTGTATAGGTACACACATGGCAATGTGATTTGCTGCCTCCCTTTTTATAATGCATCTTTGTCGTATATTTCAAGGGCAGTGAAGTCCAAGTTCCTAGAATATATCTCTCACTTTTAAGGTACACTTAAAAAAGATCTAACTTTTTAAAATTACCTTGTTTTATGAGTCCTCCAAAATACCAACAGAAATATTAACTCTGTGATAAATATGAATGTAAAAAGTAGATTTTATTTGCCGTGTAGTTTACATGTTACAGACATGAGATGTTACAATATATAATTTGTGTGCTGTTTATTATTCTCTAATTAAGATCCTATTGATTCCCATTGGGGTACAAAGATGAAGATGTTTACATATTGCTACTAAAGTTTTTCTCTTGTATAGGAATTTATTTCAAGGACCATTGCAAATGAAATTCCACTTCTAATAATTTTTAGGCATCCATTTTTTGGTAAGATCTGCTTTACTTCATGGTGAATGATCCAAGGTATAGCCTATTAGTTCTTTATTATTTAAGTAAAGTAAAACTTGATTTATAATATGATGAAACATGCATATAAAAATTTTATTTTGTTTAGCTATGGTTTCATACTATCTTAATGTAACATGTAACTGTAATAATGTTCCGTATAATTTATTTCCATATTCCAAAGACTATGGAAATAAAATCTTTACTTTGAAAACTCAAATACATGAAAAGGGCATCTTTCTTTAAAAGATGAGAACATTTAAATTATCCTCATTTACATCCAGAATAATATAATGGACCCACTTATCTTTTTTAGATTTTAACTCTAAGGAAAGAAGTAGGCAGGAAACCTGTTGAAATAAAATCAAAGCATTCTATTTCAGCAATTACTTAAATCCTGCAAGAAGTTCATGCTTGATGGATAAGTTTGCAGAATGAAAATTCCCATTGACTAAAGTGAAACTCAATGACAATTTTAAATGTCTTATCTGCATGACATTGAGAGTAATGATAGAAAACTTTCATGACATCTTTTAGTGCAATAATTTAGCTGCAACTATGCCCTAAAACATATCCTTACCTCCACCAGGCATCATTTATCACACCTTGTCTGGCAGAAATATAATTTTTACCTTAAAGGAGATATTGGCAATTCAACTAATTTCATCTGCTTTAGATAAAAGTCATCTGATGTCTTTAGAAAAAGAATTTTTGAAAAAGGGACATAAGGAAACTTTTTAAGATGATGGCTATGTTCATTAACTTGATTATGCTCCTGGTCCCCCAGTTGCTAACTCTCTTTTGAGCAGAAAGACTATCCTGTCAATCTGGTGGTCAGGCTCAGGTTCACCCCATTGTTTCATGGATGTATACATACATACACACATGAAAAAGTAGCAAAATTTCCAGCCTACATATGTGCAGTTTCTTACATGAGAGTAATACCTCAATAAATATGTTAAGAATAAAAATATTAGGATAACAATAAGCTTATATAGAGATATACTTTTAATACTACATCACTAATTGTTTACATAATTGAGATACAGTTGATGGGTCTTTCACATTTCTGCACATTTTCTGAGCAGAGGCCCTGACTGCCTTTATTCCAGGCTATCTTATCAATGATCATTAAATAGTGAAAAGCCTTGGAAGACAGAGATTTATTTACTCTCTGGTATGAAAAAGATGTCTTCTTTTGGGGCAGGCGTACTTATTGTCCATTTGAAAAGATCTGGGTTTCCTAAGCTTGGGTTTCTCTCCTATAACACAAAATGCAACTCATAGCATGTGCCTTCTTGATGATACCCTTAAGAACTGAAATCTAGGAATGTGATACAAATGCTCATACTCTACATACTTCAATAGCTGCAATAGCTTTGAGGAATAGATTGACCTTTGTCTCTGAGGCAGGAGCCTCATGTCTTTCATCAGTGTCCATAAAACTATGGCTGTGTTTCTTGTTAGCTTTTTTTTTTTTTTCCCCCAT
>NW_016107738.1:1011926-1015591 GCF_001604975.1 Cebus imitator | reverse complement strand
CTCATCGTTTTTGATGGCTGCATAATATTCCATGGTGTATATGTGCCACATTTTCCCTATCCAGTCTATCGTCGATGGGCATTTGGGTTGGTTCCAGGTCTTTGCTATTGTAAATTTCAGACCATTTTAAGTTCTTGATAGTTTTGATGATGATAATGGGATGCTGAAAGAGACATGACTTTCTGGAAGAGGAAGAATGAGATCCTTACAGTTGATTTAAGGCAACATCATGCATTGACATCAGACATTTGACCAAACAATGTGGTCCACAGGACAATTAATAATCTTCCACTTTAATGGGTGTTAATTAGGAGGAATTCGGGAGGGTGTTGCAGCCTGAGAATTCAGCAGTAGGTTCAAAGGCAGCTGTCTGAATGGTGCCCTGTTTGTATCTAACTCTCCTCTGGGCAGGAAGACTATCTTGTCAATCTGGTGGTCAGGCCCAGGTTCATTCCATTGTAACAAACATTATTAAAATTTGCCCTGGGGAGACCAGAAGGTTCTTACCTCTCTTTGATAATATTTATAGAAAAACACTACTACTGAGTGTCAAGGAGGAAAATTTGAAACCACATGGACAGAAACCAGGCAAATGGCTAGCGTTTGCTTGATTTACTCAAGAGATGAGGGGCTAGGGTATATAACACTTGCTTAAAAAAAATGGCAACAAAAATGCCATCATATGACTTCGTGCCTCCTGCAGTCTATGATGTGACTCTTAGAACCATTTAGAGATGAAAATAAAGTCTTCTGACTTTTCTTTCTTTTTTAAAAAATGATTCATGGTTATTATAAGAGATTCTTGAGCTTCTTTGAGAGATTTTTTGGAGACAGACTCCTGTGGAAAATCATAGATGAGGGATTAACAAGTATTTGAGGGTTTTACTGATCCAAATTGGGTTTAAGATGCTGATGAAGGTGACCCACTGGAGAACGAGAAACTAAACTAAATTCTTAGATGAATTTTATGGTTAGTCCTGCAACCCTGGAACACCCCCTAGTTTTTATATTGAAACTTGAAAGAATTTAAGAGAATGCTATTTTGGTAGCGGTGCTGCAGATGCTCTGGATTTAGGTGAATTCCTTAAAGAAGTTGCTGTTGTGTCAGGCTTGAGTTGGACAAAGGGCATAACCCTTGCATGCTTAGTGAGAATGCAGTGTAGCTGTGGCTGTTATATTCAGAGGTCTCTAATACTGAAATTGACGCTGCTAGCCATCTGAATCTTGCCAATTGATAATGAATGTTAGTCAGATTGAAAACATTAGAAGTTCATTTGGTTGAGTCATGAGTTATGAGCTGTGCTACTCCACTCTTCCCTTTGCATCTTTTCATGAAGTCCCTACCTCACTCCTTGCCCCCTCCTGCCTCCTCCATAGCTTCTTTATGGAGATAGATGAATAGGAATGAGGCTGAGGTCTCCCCATCTTTAAGACGGATCAAAGGACTTACCCAGTGAAGTATGCTAGAGAATTTCAGGGAGAAAGACTCTAACTTGTATGACCCTATTGTATGCGTGTGTCCGTACTATTACCCCACCTGATCTTGAGTTGGGAAGGAAGCCCAAGTTAAACTTATCTGATTGGGCAAATTTCACATTGGGGAAGAGACACTAATGTAAGTTTGTAGTTGGTAGAGCCCTTTGGAAAAATTCAATGTACTGCTTTTGTTGCTTCTATATTTGAATATATAGTTGAAATTGATGTGAATATGCTTGTACCTTCCATTCCATAAGTACCAAAGGGAATTCTGATCAGAAAGAGCTATCTGTTGGAAGATAATAATACTTTTGGGATCCCACAAACTGGATGACCTCCTCAAACTATAGTCTCAGTGACTAACAATTTTTCCATCTTGAGCCTCTGGCAAAGGGAGGCAGTTTCCACCTGAGGCAACTTGGAGCTTTACTTCAGGTGCATCACTTCCCTCATAGTGACACCATGAACACTCTTTTTGAAAGCACTTATTGGCTTGCCACTGGGCTCTTACTGAATGTCTGACCCTTGGAGGACTTTTGACTCGCTATCCTGTTGCTCTTATTTTGGGGTGAATGAACTCAGATTCAACAATTATTAAGGCGAGAAGGGTTTCATGAGTCTCATTTGTCTAAAGGAAGTTGTATTTTCAAGACTGCAGTCAGAGTGGTCTGAATAACATCTTGGCTTTATGTGAAAGAGTGGCAGCTATCCCTTTTTGGGATGGACCCTCAGCTGTTCAGCCTGAGCACCAGCTATAATAGAACTGGAAATGGACATGCATATTCTGCACAGTGGGCAGAACTCAAGGCTTTTCTCTTTCCTCTGGCCAATACTCCCTTTGACTAACCTTGTTATATATTTATCAACTGTAGGTTGTAATCAGTGTCCTAGCTGCTGGTATGGAAAAATTATGGCTGGTAAATTCAAGACACACCTCTTTGGGCCTGGGAAATTATGGAAACAAATTGTAGCTGCTGATAAAACCGTCTGGATCACTCACTAGCTGCCCATGATAAGGGCTCATTCTCTGATATGAACAGCTGGAATACACTATTGATCAAGTTTGCTCTGCCCAGATTGTTGT
Organism: Cebus imitator; assembly: GCF_001604975.1. NCBI lineage: Eukaryota > Metazoa > Chordata > Mammalia > Primates > Cebidae > Cebus > Cebus imitator. The sequence continues at coordinate 1,013,031 of NW_016107738.1, read as the reverse complement.
CAGTGCTTCCTGGATCCATTGTTACCCTGGGCATGGCAACATATTCACCATCATAGATTGGGCACAAAGTAAAGACCCCTGTGCTTCTGATGCAGAGGCTATTTCTGCATAGAAGACGTGTAACTCCTGCCAAAAGAAACCCATTTGTCCTTTAGTAAGGGAAGACACATCACATGGGATTAGAGCCCTCACCCATGTCTGGCCGGCTGACTGCATCTTGAAGGTATATAATTATACCTTCCTGCTGTTAATACTTTTTCAGATTATGAAATTGCTTTTCCTGTCTGATTAGCTGACTCTGGCCATACTATTGTGGCCTTTGAAAACATTTTGTGTTATATATTAACATGTGTTTTTCTAGACCATTTGAAGTCTGACAGTGATGTGCTTTTCATCACAAAAGGTACTCAACAATAGGCTGATAGTCAAGGTATAGTGAACTCTGCTATTAAAGAATGAAAACAGCCATAGATAATACATACACGAATGGCTGTGTTTTAATAACACTTTTTAAAGAATTGGTGGCAGGCAGGATTTGACCTCTATTGTTCAGATTAATCATCATAACTGATGGAGTGTTGTACTCATGTGAAAAATTTTCAGAGGCTAAGAAAATGTAAGAATGAGAGGTGGTTAGTGTAAGACAATTCTCAAAAGATCTCTTGTGCTTCTGCAAATAGAAGCTGATTTTTTTTCTGGACTATTTATTTAAGGATATTTATATAAAAATAGCCTTGAAAAATAGAGACAATATTTTTCTCTAGAGTAAAGGTCATATTTGCTTACTATCCAGTATAACAATAGCCTCCCTTCTACGGAAAGATCAGGTAGGCTCACCATCTGTAATAAAAAATTTCTACTCTCTTAAGTTTAGGACATCACTGGCCCTCTTTGCATCGCTCTTGGGAATTGAGGTTTGGAAACATGTTGCAGTACTGATATTCTAGCTACTGCTATTGCTGTGAGAAATCTATCTTTTCTCTCTAATTAGCTAATTTGTTAGCTTGCAGCTAGGATAAAATCTGACACTTCATGGTTCTTGACGTTTATCATAAACAAACTTAAAAAAGAATACATCCCATCCTGGTCAACATGATGAAACCCC
>NW_016107738.1:998368-1011761 GCF_001604975.1 Cebus imitator | reverse complement strand
AAAAAAAAAAACCAAAATAAAAATAATAAAAAATAAAAAAATTTAAAAAATTTAAAAAAAAGAATACATCCTAACTTTCTATGTGTTTTTATACTATAATTTGTTACTTTTTTGATTGGCAACATAAGCTTTTTAAAAACTAGCTATTAAAGAAAATAATAATGTGTTCTGGTCAGATCAGACTTCTCAAAGTAGTTGTGTTTTAATGATGACAAGTGGTAGAAATGGAATATTTGAAATGTGATTGTATAGAAACAACATAGGACGGGAAGGCAACTGGCCTGTGGTTGAAACTGAGTTCTGTTACAAATTGGGTGTGTGATCTTGAAGAGTTCACACCAATAGACTAAGCTTCAGGGATCTCATCTTTAAAACAAGAGGGTTAGGAGAGATTATTTATGTGGCCCATTTTGTTGTGAGATTGAATTATTCTTTGTGAAAAAGCTTTTTCCTGCAGTAATTTCCCTTATAACATAGGTTTGAGAAGCCAGAATCTTTACATATAGAAAGAGATTGCTTTTGTCCATATCATTTCCTGCATCTCTTTCTTTCCTCCCCAAATATGTGTCAACCAAAAAGTTTTTCTGTCAATATGCAAAATATGGAAACTATAAGCTCTTTCTCTTCTTTATGTTTTTTTTGTGTCATAAATTAGGCTTTGTGAAAGTGCTCAGTTACCATGGTGATACCCACAAAATAAATGTAAAGGAACAGAATTCTCCCTCTTAAATATAAGTTTTGCATTCATAACACATCAAATTTGCACTATAATCATTGGCTTCTTCAGCTTCAGAAGTACCTGACAATAATGCCCAATTTGTCATAGTATCTTTCTTAAAGAGAACAGGAACTAATGATAAAAGATGGTTTGAGATATGTAGCAGAGTATGTACAGGTTTTTAAAAAGATGTCTGTGAATTTAAGCAATCTAAACTATATAGTGGTCAGAAAATGTATGCTGTATACTGTCTAAAGTGTTTTATTTTAATTCAAATCCTCTATTTCTTGCCCAAAACATATCTAAAAATGTTTTTATTAGTTATTCCTTTAGATAGTATGCCTTATGAGAAGAGATTCAATTTCTTCTTTGAAAAGACAAGTGAATAGAAATCAAAATAGTTCAAAAGTATATATGAATTTAGGATATTGTTCAATATTTTCCATAAGATGTGTTGAATCAGGTATAGCTTAAAACAGCATTAGAAGTAACCAATTATAGACCTCATGATAGCCTAAATTATTTTCTATTTCATTGTACAGGAATGAATGACGTGACTTAGTAAGCTATTAGAGGACTAGTAATGGTGTCCTGAACTGGTTTTCGCATTTCAGTAAACAAGAGAAAAAATTAATTTCATATAAGCTATAATATTGGCAGAATACAAAGAATGTTATTTAGAAGTAAGAAAATCTGAAGTTTGTTCAAATAAAATTAGCTATAACCAGATACTATGTACCAGTATTTCAGTCAATGATAGTCTGTATATATGATAGCAGTCCTATAAAATTATAATGGAACTGAAAAATTCCTATTGGCTAGTGACACAGTAGCTGTAGTGACATCATAGTGCAAGACATTACTCACATGTTTGTGGTGATGCTGGTGTAAACAAATCTGTGCTGTCAGGAATACAAGAGTATAGCATGTACAATTATTGTATAGGACATAATACTTGATAATGACCATAAAATACTATTAATATGTTACTGGTATAGGTACTATACCATACTTTTTATTGTTAGTTTACAGTATGCTCTTTATATACACACACACACGCACACACACACACACATATCATATATATATATATATGCACACACACACACATACACACATATACCTATATATACACATATATACTCTATATATGTATACAGTATATATAGAGTATACAGTATATATAGAGTATACATATATATACATATATATATATATATATATATATATATATATATATATAAATTGAGAGAGAGAGACTTTAAAATAGTCTCAGGCAGGTCCTTTAGGAGGTTTTCTAGAAGAAGGCATAGGAGATGACAGCTTTACATATGTCATTGTACCTGATGAGTTTCCAGTGGAATAAGATATGGAGTTGGAAGGGAGTGATATTGATGATTACTACCCTGTGTAGGTCTAGGCTAATTTGGGTGTTTGTGTTTTAGGTTTTTTTTTTTTTCTCTTTCTCTTTTTTTGAGTCAGGGTCTTGTTCTGTCACCCAAACTAGAGTGCAGTGGCATGACCATGGCTGGCTGCACTTCAAACTCCTGTGCTCAAGTGATTTTCTTGCCTTAACCTCTTGAACAGCTGGAGGTCTACAGAAATGTACCACTATGCTCAGTGAATTTTTTGTTTTATTTTATTTTTTGGTAGAGATGGGGTCTTGCTACGTTGACCAGGCTGGTCTTGAACTCTTGCCTCGAATGATCTATCCTTGTTGGCCTCCCACAGTGCTAGGATTACAGGCATGAGCCACTGCACCTGGCCTGTGTTTTAGTTTTTAAGGTTTAAAAAGTCAAACAAAAATTAAGTAGAAAAAAAGCTGATGGAATAAGGATGTGAAGAAAGAAAATATTTTTGTACATTTTTAGGATATGTTTATGTTTTACGCTAAGTGTTATTACAAAAGAGTCAAAAAGTTAAAAAAATCAAAAAGTTTGTAAAGTAAAATAGTTATAGCAAGGTAAGATTAATTTAGTACTGTGGAAAGAATTTTAAATAAATGAATTCAGTGTAGAGTACGTGTGCAGCGTTCATAGTCTGCAGTTGCAGACAGTGGTATCCTAAGCCATCACACTCACTCACCGCCTACTCACTCAGACTCACACAAAGCAACTTCCAGTCGTGCAAGCCCCATTCATGGTAAGTGCCTTAAACAGGTGTAACTATAAAAAATCTCCTAAGCTGTGTTTTTATTGTACTTTCTATGTTTAGATGTGATTAGATATACAAATACTTAACATTGTGTTGCACTTACTTACAGCACTCAGTACGGTAACATGCTGTTAGCTTTGTAGCCTAGGAGCCATAGGCTGTATCACATAGCCTAAATGTGCAGTAGGTAGACAATTTAGGTTTGTGTGAGTACACTCTGTGATGCCCACAGAGTGATGAAGTTGCCTAATGACACATTTCTCAGAATATATCACTGCTGCTAAACAATGCATGACTGTATTTAAGGGTCTTAATTCAATAGTGGTCGTATGATTTTTTATGCTGTCCAAAAATGTGGCAAAAGATTTATTTAAACTTTCACTGTGGTTTAGTCAGTATTGAGGGTAGGATGGGAAACTTCTCTACTCCTGATGCTTCCTCCCATGTAAAGAGAGTTCCACTAAATAATATTCTTGTCCTGTCCGTACTCCCTTACTCCCTTCCATAAAGGGAAACAGGTGGCAATTTGGTGAATGTGGAAGGGCAAACAACGTATAAAGATTAAACCCTCTTTCTCTCCCCATTCTCTTTGGGAGCTAGCTGCCCACAGAAAGGAGGCACACATTCAGACCTACTCCTCTGCATTGTTTTATAGTTGTAGTCTCCAATGTTAGAAAGTCTGATGGATTCAATGCTATCAATGACTAAGCCTATCTAGTTCTGTGGTTCAGGTTTTAAGGATCCTGAAAGCTTTCAGATTTAAATCATATTCAAGAATATTGGCTTTGTAGTAATAATAAAAATAATATTTTTATCTTCAGAGTTTGTGTCTTACGACAGCAGAGCTTAGCCTAACATTTCTAATACAATAATACATTTGCTTCAATTATCTTTCTTAAATCCCTGTCATTAAAATAGCTCCACTTAATGGCATTTACCATAATTCATCTATGCAAGTCTACTCTTTTATTTTTTTCTTTTAATTTCTGATTCATGTTTCCAATACCTTCTTCCCTATAGGCACTCGTTCTGATGTGTTTTTTTGTATGCCCTTGAGTATGTATGTATCCTTACAATATATGATTTATTGTGTTGTGCATATTTTAAAATTTACCTAAATGTTACACATGAAGAGCTATGTACTTTTTTCCAATTTTTATACTTTGTATTCAAAATAATATTCCTATGTTTGTATGTCTAGATAATTGTTCCTTTGCAGAAAATTTGAGCCTTTGATAGACTCACTGAGGGAGAGCAGAGAAATGTCTGAGAATACATACGTGAGAAAGCAGCAAATGCTGTGTTGTGTCTCATGTGAGCGTGTATCTCTGTAAGAGGGTATATTGTTTTATTATGTATTCTTCATGTGGTGATTATAAAACAATTAACCTGCAGGTGAGCCGGTTAGGTGAGTCTAAACTCGGTTCCAGATGCAGGTATTTTATTTTTTTTTGGAATTTCTGTTTGGTAAATTAGAATGGGAAAAGCTGGTGGTGGGGCATCGAATCACAGTGAGAGACAGGAAATAAATACAGTAGATAGGTTGTTGGGGCATTGGGAAAAAGCCAGGAACTGAGCTTGAAAAACATTACTTTTTTTCCCTACTTAAAACTAATGATTGACATGTGGCAGCGTGATTTGCTGCCTTCCTCCCCTTCACCTATATCTGGCATTTCTCCCCGTGCTATCTTTCTCCAACTCCCAACCCTACTGTCCCTCGCCTATTGCCCCCCAACAGACCCCAGTGTGTAGTGCTCCCCTCCCTGTGTGCATGTATTCTCAGTGTTCAACACCCGCCTATGAGTGAGAACATGCAGTGTTTGATTTTCTGCTCTTGTGTCAGTTTGCTGAGAGTGATGATGGCGATCATTAAAAAATCTGGAGACAACAGATGCTGGAGAGGATGTGGAGAAATAGGAACACTTTTACACTGTCGGTGGGAGTGTAAACTAGTTCAACCATTGTGGAAGACAGTGTGGCGATTCCTCAAGGACCTAGAAATAGAAATTCTATTTGACCCAGCAATCCCATTACTGGGTATATATCCAAAGGATTATAAATCGTTCTACTATAAGGACACATGCACATGAATGTTCATTGCAGCACAGTTTACAATAGCAAAGACCTGGAACCAACCCAAATGCCAATCGATGATAGACTGGACAGGGAAAATGTGGCACATATACACCACGGAATATTATGCAGCCATCAAAAATGATGAATTCGTGTCCTTAGGCATTATTAAAGAATAGTACCTGAGCCAGGTGTATGCAGCCAATAATTTTAACTAGCAAGCATGGCTTCAGCTTAGTATCTAGGGAAGCAACCACTTTTGAAAATAAAAGACCCCAACTGGTTTATTTATTCCTTGTGATGGTTATATTTTCTAGTTTCTATGTGAACAGATACTGCAGTGTTCCCAAAATGTTTTAAAACCACATTTTAATTTTTTTCATTTGTTTCTTGTCTGTTTCTCCTTCCCATCTATCTCTATTAATAATCTGATCACTGTTTTCTCAAAAAAACTTCTTCCTAGCCAGGCATGGTGACTCACACCTGTAATCCCAGCACTTTGGGAGGCCGAGGTGGGCAGATCTCTTGAAATTGGGAGTTCAAGACCAGCCTGGCCAACATGGTGAAACCCCTTCTCTACTAAAAATACAAAAATTAGCCTGGCATGGTGGTGGGCACCTGTAATCCAAGCTACTTGGGAGGCTGAGGCAGGAGAATCACTTAAACCCAGGAGGTAAAAGTTGCAGTGAGCCCAAATCATGCCACTGCACTGCAGCCTGGGGAACAGAGCGAGACTCCATCTCAAAATAAAATGAAACTAATGAAAAATCCTCAAAACACTCTACCTTATTATTTCAGTAATTAGTAGCATGTTAATGATAAACTTTACTAAATGCATTACTCAGATTCTATGAAGGAAATTTAAAAATTCCCATTCTACAGAAGGAGTATAATGATTATGCAGTGCAACCATTAGACATGTGAATATTGTATTTAATCAAATTACATGTTGAATACTAATATAAGCCTGCACATATACCAGAAGAGGAGGGATAATTTGGGTTAGGATACTCTGGATTTTGCCCTTAAGGTAAAAACATAGTGGTTTTTCTTAATACAAATCTTTTTTTCCCCTTCTAGAAGGGTAAGCAGACCATTTTTGTATACCAAAAGAACCAAAGATGTGTCTGAAAGTGAATTGTTTGTCCTGCTGTTTCCTAATGGAATAGGGAGCCTAGCGAGGCTAACTGAAATATTAAGCCTTATGTAAGTCAGAATAGTGGCTCAAATTAGCCAAAACAGAAGGTTCTAGATCTATGTGTTGCCAACATTTATACACTCCAGAGCCAAATATTAGAATTTAAGTTTCAACTAGTTATGAAACACAGGTTATGTGTAAGATAGATAATTAAGATCCTATATAATTTAAAAATACTATTTTTGGGTCATGTTTTATATCAAACATAAACATATGGTATAATTAATCTTTATTCATTTTCTTTTTTGATTTAGATAGAACAGAGAGTGATTTCTATATAAATTTTTGGGAAGAAAGGAAATCATGCATAAAAAAGCAAAAGTTGTTGCACCAAGAGTGGAGGACTTCAGTATATTCTTTAACCTTCCCTCATTTTCTTTTCATTCCACTGGTTTTTGATATCTACATGAAGTGGAAGAGGGTATATAGTTAAAAATTCAGAACACTCACCAAGAAATTTGAAATCAAATGATGTTGAAAACAGTATTCATGATTTAAAAAATATTTTAGATTTGTGTGAGTCCATAGTAGGTGTATGTATTATGGGGTACAGGAGATGAACAGGTATGCAATGTGAAATAGGCACATCATGGGGAGTGGGATATCCATCTCCTCAAACATTTATTCTTTGAGTTACAAACAATTCAACACTCTTTAAGTTATTTAAAAATGTACAATTAAGTTATTATTGACTGTAGTAGCCCTGTAGTGCTATCAAATAGTAGGTCTTATTCATTCATTCCATTTGTTTGAAACCCATTAACCATCCCCACCTCTCCTCTAGTCCCTTATGACCTTTCCCAGCCTCTGGTAACCATCCTTTTCTCTATGTGCATGAGTTCAATTGTTTGATTTTTCGATCCCAGAGATAAGAACATGTGATGTTTGTCTTTCTGTGCCTGGCTTATTTCACTTACATAATGATCTCCAGTGGCATCCATGTTGTTGCGTATGACTGGATCTCATTATTTTCTATGGCTGAAGGCTGAATAGTACTCCATGGTGTATATGTACCATGTTTTCTTTTTTTTATTATTATACTTCAAGTTCTGGGATCGATGTGAAAAATGTGCAGGTTTGTTAACATAGGTATACATGTGCCATGGTGGTGTGCTGCACCCATCAACCCATCATCTACATTAGGTATTTCTCCTAATACACCAGTTCCTCTGTGTACCTCTGGTAGAATTCCACTCCCTGTGTCCATGTGTTCTTATTGTTCAAGTCCCGCTTATGAGTGAGAACATGCAGTGTTTGGTTTTCTGTTTCTGTGCGAGTTTGCTGAGAATGATGTTTTCTAGCTTCATCCATGTCCTGCAAAGGACATGATCTCATTCTTTTTTTATGGCTGCATTGTATTCCATGGTGTATATGTGCCACATTTTCTTATCCATTTTATCATTGATGGTCATTTGGGTTGTTTCCAGGTCTTTTCTATTGTGAATAGTGTTGCAATAAACATATGTGTGCACGTGTCTTTATAGTAGAATGATGTATAATCCTTTGGGTATTTCTAGTTCTAGAAATCCAAATGGTATCTCTAGTTCTAGATCCTTGAGGAATTGCCATACTGTCTTCTACAATGGTTGAACTAAGTTACACTCCCATCAACAATATAAAAGCTTTCCTATTTCTCCACATCCTCTCCAGCATCTGTTGTTTCCTGACTTTTTAATGATCACCTTTCTATCTGGCATGAGATGATATCTCATTGTGGTTTTGATGAGCTTTTTTATTCATGTTTGTTGGGCGCATAAACATCTCTTGAGAAGTGTCTGTTCATATCCTTGGCCCAGTTTTTCATGGGGCTGTTTCTTTCTTATAAACTTCTTTTTTATTTTATTTTATTTATTTTTTTAAATTGCATTTTAGGTTTTGGGGTACCTGTGAAGAACATGCAAGATTGTTGCATAGGTACACACATGGCAGTGTGATTTGCTGCCTTCCTCCCCATCACCTATATCTGGCATTTGTCCCCATACTATGTTTCCCCAACTCCCCACCCCCTGCTGTCCCTCCCCTATTTCCCCCCAACAGACCCCAGTGTGTGATGCTCCCTTTCCTGTGCCCATGTGTTCTTATTGTTCAACACCCACCTATAAGTGAGAACATGCGGTGTTTGATTCTTCTGTTCTTGTGTCAGTTTGCTGAGAATGATGGTTTCCAGGTTCATCCATGTTCCTACAAAGGACACGAACTCATCGTTTTTGATGGCTGCATAATATTTCATGGTGTATATGTGCCATATTTTCCCTGTCCAGTCTATCATCGATGGGCATTTGGGTTGGTTCCAGGTCTTTGCTATTGTAAACAGTGCTGCAATGAACATTCGTGTGCATGTGTCCTTATAGTAGAACGATTTATAATCCTTTGGATATATACCCAGTAATGGGATTGCTGGGTCAAATGGAATTTCTATTTCTAGATCCTTGAGGAATCGCCACACTGTCTTCCACAATGGTTGAACTAGTTTACACTCCCACCAACAGTGTAAAAGTGTTCCTGTTTCTCCACATCCTCTGCAGCATCTGTTGTCTTCAGATTTTTTTAATGATCGCAATTCTAACTGGTGTGAGATGGTATCTCAAGGTAGTTTTGATTTGCATTTCTCTAATGACCAGTGATGATGAGCATTTTTTCATATGTTTTTTGGCCTCATGTATGTCTTCTTTTGTAAAGTGTCTGTTCATATCCTTCACCCACTTTTGAATGGGCTTGTTTGTTCCTTTCTTGTAAATCTGTTTGAGTTGTTTGTAGATTCTGGATATCAGTCGTTTGTCAGATGGGTAGATTGCAAAAGTTTTTTCCCATTCTGTTGGTTGCTGATTCACTCTAATGACTGTTTCTTTTGCTGTGCAGAAGCTGTGGAGTTTGATTAGGTCCCATTTGTCTATTTTGGCTTTTGTTGCCAATGCTTTTGGTGTTTTGGTCATGAAGTCTTTGCCTATGCCTATGTCCTGAATGGTTTTGCCTAGATTTTATTTCTAGGGTTTTTATGGTGTTAGGTCTTATGTTTAAGTCTTTAATCCATTTGGAGTTAATTTTAGTGTAAGGTGTCAGGAAGAGGTCCTGTTTCTGCTTTCTGCACATGGCTAGCCAGTTTTCCCAACACCATTTAATAAACAGGGACTCCTTCCCCCATTGCTTGTTTTCGTCAGGTTTGTCAAAGATCGAATGGTTGTAGATGTGTGGTGTTACCTCCGAGGCCTCTGTTCTGTTCCATTGGTCTATATCTCTGTTTTGGTACCAGTACCATGCTGTTTTGATTACTGTAGCCTTGTAGTATAGTTTGAAGTCCAGTAGTGTGATGCCTCCCACTTTGTTCTTTTTGCTTAGAATAGACCTGACTATGCGGGATCTCTTTTGGTTCCACATGAAGTTTAAGGTGTTTTTTTTTCCAGTTCTGTGAAGAAGGTCATTGGTAGCTTGATGGGGATAGTGTTGAATCTGTAAATTACTTTGGGCGATATGGCCATTTTCACGATATTGATTCTTCCCAACCATGAACATGGAATGTTTCTCCATCTGATTGTGTCCTCTCTTATTTCGTTGAGCAGTGGTTTGTAGTTCTCCCTGAGGAGGTCCTTTACGTTACTTGTTAGTTGTATTCCTAGGTATTTTATTCTCTTTGTAGCAATTGTGAATGGCAGATCATTCTTGATTTGGCTCTCTTTAAGTCTGTTATTGGTGTATAGGAATGCTTGTGATTTTTGCACGTTAATTTTGTATCCTGAGACTTTGCTGAAGTTGCTTATCAGTTTCAGGAGATTTTGGGCTGAGATGATGGGGTCTTCTAGATATACAATCATGTCATCTGCAAATAGAGACAATTTGACTTCCTCCTTTCCTAAGTGGATACCCTTTATTTCTTTTTCTTGCCTGATTGCTCTGGCTAAAATTTTCAATACTGTATTGAATAGGAGTGGTGAGAGAGGGCTTCCTTGTCTATTGCCAGATTTCAAAGGGAATGCTTCCAGTTTTTGCCCATTCAGTATGATATTGGCTGTGGGTTTGTTATAAATAGCTTTTCTTATTTTGAGATATGTTCCATCAATACCTAGTTTATTGAGGGTTTTTAGCATAAAGGGCTGTTGGATTTTGTCAAAGGCCTTCTCTGCATCAATTGAGATAATCATATGGTTTTTGTCTTTGGTTCTGTTTATGTGGTGAATTACATTTATAGAGCTTGTGTATGTTGAACCAGCCTTGTATCCCTGCAATGAAGCCTACTTGATCATGGCGGGTAAGCTTTTTGATGTGCTGTTGCAATCGGTTTGCGAGTATTTTATTGAAGATTTTTGCATCTATGTTCATCATGGATATTGGCCTGCAGTTTTCTTTTCTTGCTGTGTCTCCACCGGGTTTGGTATCAGGATGATGTTGGTCTCATAAAATGATTTGGGAAGGATTCCCTTTTTTTGTATTGTTTGGAATAGTTTCAGAAGGAATGTTATCAGCTCCTCTTTGTATGTCTGGTAGAATTCGGCTGTGAACCCATCTGGACCTGGGCTTTTTTTGGGTGGTAGGCTCTTAATTGTTGCCTCAACTTCAGACCTTGTTATTGGTCTATTCAGAGTTTCGACTTCTTCCTTGTTTAGGCTTGGGAGGATGGAAGTGTCCAGGAATTTATCCATTTCTTTCAGGTTTACTAGTTTATGTGCATAAAGTTGTTTGTAATAATCTCTGATGATGGTTTGTGTTTCTGTGGAATCTGTCTTGTAAATTTCTTTAAGTTCCTTGTAGATTCTGTAGCCCTTTGTCAGATGGATAGATTGCAAAAATTTTCTCCCATTCTGTAGGTTGCCTGTTCATTCTGATGATAGTTTCTTTTGCTGTGCAGAAGCTCTTTAGTTTACATAGATTGCATTTATCAATTTTGGCTTTTGTTGCCATTGCTTTTTGAATTTTAGTCATGAAGTCTTTGCCCATGCCTATGTCCTGAATAGTATTGCCTAGGTTTTCTTCTAAAGTTTTTATGGTTTTAGATCTTATGTTTAAGTCTTTAATCCATCTTTGGCTAATTTTTGTATAAGGTATAAAGAAGGGGTCCAGTTTTAGCTTTTTTGCATATGGCTAGCCAGTTTTACCATCAGCATTTATTAAATGTGGAATCCTTTCCCCATTGCTTGTTTTTGTCAGGTTTGTCAAGATGAGGTAGTTGTAGATGTGTAGTGTTATTTCTGAGGACCCTGTTTTGTTTCATTGGTCTATATCTCTGTTTTGGTACCAGTACCATGATGTTTTTGTTACTATAGCTTTGTAGTATAGTTTGAAGTCAGGTAGCATGATGCCTCCAGTTTTGTTCTTTTTTGCTTAGGACTGTTTTGGCTATATGGGCTCTTTTTTGGTTCCATATGAAATTTAAAGTAGTTTTTCCTAATTCTGTGAAGAAAGTTAATAGCAGCTTGATGGGAATAGCACTGAATCTATAAATTACTTTGGGCAGTATGGCTGTTTTCATGATATTGATTCTTCCTATCCATGAACATCGAAGTTTAACCATCTGTTTGTGTCCTCTCTTATTTTCTTAAACAATGGTTTGTAGTTCTCCTTGAAGAAGTCCTTTACATCCCTTGTAAGTTGTATTTGTAAGTTTTTTATTTTCTTTGTAGTAATTGTCAATGGGAGTTCACTCAATATTTGGCTCTCTATTTTTCTGTTATTGGTGTATATGGATGCTTGTGATTTTTGCACATTGACTTTGTATTCTGAGGCTTTGCTGAAGTTGCTTTTCAGCTTAAGGAGTTTTTGGGCTGAGACAGTGGGGTTTTCTATATTTACAATCATGTTATAGGCAGAGCCAATGTGACTTCCTCTCTTCCTGTTTGAATACTCTTTATTTCTTTCTCTTGCCTGATTGCCCTGGCCAGAACTTCAAATACTATGTTGAATAGGAGTGGTGAGAGAGGGCATCCTTGTCTCATGAGGGTTTTCAAAAGGAATGTTTCCAGCTTTTGCCCATTCAGTATGATATTGGCTGTGGGTTTGTCATAAATGATTCTTTATATTTTGAGATACATTCCATTAATACATAATTTATTGAGTGTTTTTAGCATGAAGGGGTGTTGAATTTTATCAAAGGCCTTTTCTGCATCTATTGAGATAATCATGTGGTTTTTGACATTGGTTCTGTTATTGTGATGGATTACATTTATTGATTTGCGTATGTTGAACCAGCCTTAAATCCCAGAGATGAAGCCAGCTTGATCGTGGTTGATAAGCTTTTTGATGTGCAGCTGGATTCGGTGTGCCAGTGTTTTATTGAGGATTTTTGCATCGATGTTCATCAGGGATATTGACCTGAAATTTTCTTTTTCTGTTGTGTCTCTGCCAGGTTTTGGTATCAGGATGATGCTGGCCTCATAAAATGATTTAGGGAGGAGTCCCTCTTTTCCTAATGTTTGGAATAGTTTCAAAAGGAATGGGATCAGTTCCTCTGTGTACCTCTGGTAGAATTCAGCTATGAGTCTGTCTGGTCCTGGGCTTTTTATGGTTGGTAGGCTATTTTTTACTGCCTCAATTTCAGACTTTGTTATTAGTCTATTCAGAGATTCGACTTCTTCATGGTTTAGACATGAGAGGGTGTATGTAGCTGGGAATTTATTCTTTTCTACTAGATTTTCTAGTTTATTTGTGTAGAGGTGTTTCTGGTATTCTCTGATGGGAGAATATTTCTGTGGGATCAGTGGTGATCTCCCCTTTATCATTTTTGATTGTGTCCATTTGATTCTTCTCTCTTTTCTTCTTTATTAATCTGGGTAGTGGTCTGTTTCGTTAATCTTTTCAAAATACCAGCTCCTGGATTAATTGATTTTTTAAAGGGTTTTTCGTGTCACTGTCTCCTTCAGTTCTGCTCTGATCTTAGTTATTTCTTGCCTTCTGCTAGCTTTTCAGTTTCTTTGCTCTTACTTCTCTAGTTCTTTTAATTGTGATATAAGGGTGTCAATTTTAGCTCTTTTCCACTTTCTCATGTGGCCATTTAGTGTTATAAATTTCCCTCTAACACTGCTTTTGCTGTGTCCCAGTGATTCTGGTATGTTGTGTCTTTGTTCTCGTTGGTTTCAAATAACTTACTTCTTTCTCCTTTAATTTTTTTATTTACCCAATAGTCATTCAAAAGGAGGTTGTTCAGTTTTCATGCAGTTGTGCAGTTTTGAGTGAGTTTCTTAGTCTGGAGTTCTAATTTGATTGTACTGTGGTCTGAGAGACTGTTTGTTGTGATTTTTGGTTTTTTTTTTTTTTTTTTTTTT
>NW_016107738.1:943593-998313 GCF_001604975.1 Cebus imitator | reverse complement strand
TTTTTTTTGCATTTACTGAGGAGTGTTTTACTCTTAATTATGTGGTCAATTTTAGAACAAGTGCTATGTGGTGCTGAGAAGAGTGTATATTCTGTTGTTTTGGGGTAGAGAGTTCTGTAGGTGTCTATTAGGTCCGCTTGGTCCAGAGCTGAGTTCAAGTCCTGAATATCTTTGTTAACTTTCTGTCTTATTCATCTGTCTGATATTGAAAGTGGGTAATAAATTCTCCCACTGTTATTGTGTGGGAGTCTAAGTCTGTCTAAGTCTCTTTGTAAGTCTGTAAGAACTCGCTTTATGAATCTGGGTGCTTCTATATTGGGTGCATATATATTTAGCGTAGTTAGTTCTTCTTGCTGCATTGATTCCTTTACCATGGTGAATTGCTCTTCTTTGTCCTTGTTGATCTTTGTTGATTTAAAATCTGTTTTATCAGAGACTAGGATTGCAACCCCTGCTTTTTTTTGCTTTCCATTTGCTTGGTAAATCTTCCTTCATCCCCTTATTTTGAGCCTATGTGTGGCTTCGCAAGTGAGATGGGTCTTCTGAATATAGCACACCAATGGGTCTTGACTCTTTATCTAGTTTGCCAGTGTGTGCCTTTTATTTGGGGAATTTAGCCCATTTACATTTAAGTTTAATATTTTTATGTGTGAATTTGATCCTGTCATTATGATGCTAGCTGGTTATTTTGCACATTAGTTGATACAGTTTCTTCATAGTGTCGATGGCCTTTACATTTCACTATGTTTTTGCAGTGGCTGATACCACTTTTTCCTTTCTCAAATTAATGCTTCTTTCAGGAGCTCTTGTAAGGCAGGCCTGATGGTGATAAAATCCCTCAGCGGTTGCTTGTCTGTACAGGATTTTATTTCTCCTTCACTTATGAAGCATAGTTTGGCTAGATATAAAATTATGGGGTGAAAATTATTTTCTTTAAGAATGTTGAACATTGGCCCCACTCTCTTCTGGCTTGTAGGGTTTCTGAAGAGAGATCAGCTATTAGTCTGATGGACTTCCTTTGTGGGTAACCTGACCTTTCTCTCTGGCTCCCTTAACATTTTTGCCTTCATTTCAACCTTGGTGAATCTGATGATTATGTGTCTTGGGCTTGGTCTCTTCAAGGAGTATCTTTGTGATGTTCTCTGTACTTTCTGAACTTGAATGTTGGCCTTGCTAGGTTGGGGAAGTTCTCCTGGATAATATGCTGAAGTGTGTTTTTAACTTGGTTCCATTCTCCCTGTCACTTTCAGGTACACCAATCAAACATAGGTTTGGTCTTTTCATAGAGTCCCATATTTCTTGGAGGCTTTATTTGTTCCTTTTCATTCTTTTTTCTCTAATATTGTCTTCATGCTTAACTTTATTAAGTTGTTCTTTAATCTCTGATATCCTTTCTTCCACTTCAGCTATTGATACTTGTGTATGCTTCATGAAGTTCTCATGCTATGTTTTTCAGCTCCATCAGGTCATTTATGTTCCTGTCTAAACTGGTTATTCCAGTTAGCAGTTCCTGTAACCTTTTATGAAGGTTTTTAGCTTCCTTGCACTGGGTTAGAACATGTTCCTTTAGCTTAGAGGAGTTTGTTATTACCCACCTTCTGAAGCCTACTTCTGTCGATTCATCAAACTCATTCTCCATCCAGTTTTGTTTCCTTGCTGGTGAGGAGTTGTGATCCTTTGGAGGAGAAGAGGCATTCAGGTTTTTGGAATTTTCAGCATTTTTGTGATGTTTTTTTTTTTTTAATTTTTGTGGATTTATCTACCTTTGATATTTGATGCTGATGACCTTTGGGTGGGGTTTTTGCATAGGCATCCTTTTTTGTTGATATTTATGTTACTGGTTTCTGTTTGTTAATTTTCCTTCTAACAGTCATGCCCCTCTTCTATAGATCTGCTGGAGTTTGCTGGAGGTCCACCCCAGACCCTGTTTGTTGCAGGGAGCAGAGGCTGAAGAACAGCAAATGTTGCTGCCTGCTCCTTCCTCTGGAAGGTTCTTCCCAGAGGGGCACCCACCAGATGCCAGTCAGAGCTCTCCTGTATGAGGTGTCTATTGACCTCTGCTGTGAGGTATCTCCCAGCCAGGAGGCACAGGGGTCAGAGACCCACTTGAGAAGGCAGTCTGTCCCATAGCAAAGCTCAAGCACTGTGCTGGGAGATCTGCTGCTCTCTGCAGAGCTGGCAGGTAGGAATGTTTAAGTCTGCTGAAGCTATGCCCACTGCTGCCCCTTCCCCCAGCTGCTCTGTCCCAGAGAGAAGGGAGTTTTATCTAACAGCCCCTGACTGGGGCTGCTGCCTTTCTTTCAGGGATGTCCTGCTCGGAGAGGAGGAATCTAGAGAGGCAGTCTGGCTACAGTGGCTTTGCCATGCTGAATGGGTTCCAACTGGTTTGAACTTCCCAGCAGCTTTGTTTACACTGCGAGGGGAAGACTGCCTACTTAAGCCTCAGTAATGGTGGATAACCCTCCCCCAACCAAGCTTGAGTTTCCCATGTTGACTTTAGACTACTAGACTTGTGTGAGAATTCCAAGCCAGTGGATTTAGCTTGCTGGGCTCTGTGGAAGTAGGATACACTGAGCAAGACCCCTTGGCTCCCTGGCTTCAGTCCTCTTTCTAGGGGAGTGAATGGTTCTGTCTCGCTGGTGTTCCAGGTGCCACTGGGGTATGAAGAAAAACTTCTGCAGCTAGTTTAGTGTCTGCACAAATGGCCACCCAGTTTTGTGCTCAAAAACTGGGGCCCTGGTGGGGTGGTATAGGCACCCATGAGAATCTCCTCGTCTGTGGGTTGCAAAAATCATGGGAAAAGCATATTATCAGTGCTGGATAGCACTGTCGCTCATGGCACAGTCCCTTATGGCTTCCCTTGACTACAGGAGGGAGTTCCCCAACTCCTTGCACTTTCTGGGTGAGGTGACACTCCACTCTGCTTCTGCTTGCCTTCCATGGGCAAGCAGATTGGACATTTAGGTTACTTCCAAATCTTAGCTATTGTAAACAGTGCTGCAACAAGTGTAGGAGCGCAGGTATTACTTTGATATGTTAATTTCTTTTATTTGGGGTATATACCCAGCTGTGAGATTTCTGGATCATATGGTAGCTCAATTTTTAATTTTCTGAAGAAATTCCAAACTGTTCTCTGTAGTGGTTGCACTAATTTACATTTCTAACAGTATACAAGGGTTCTCTTTTCTCCACATCCTTACCAGCATTTATTATTGCCTGTCTCTTAGATATTTTAACTGGGGTGAGATGTATCTCATTATAGTTCTGATTTGCATTTCTCTAGTGATCAGTGTTGTATGTTGAGCACCTTTTCTTACACCTATTTGCCATTTTTTTGAGAAATGACTATTTAAATCTTATTCTCATTTTTAATTTGAAATATTAGACTTTTTTCCTATAGAGTTGTTTGAGCTCCTTGTATATTATGATTGTTAATCCCTTGTCAGATAGGAGTTTGCAAATATTTTCTCCCTTTCTGTGGGTTGTCTCTTCATTTTATCAACTGTATCCTTTACTGTGCAGAAGCTTTTTAACTTGATGTGATCCCATTTTTTCATTTTTTGCTTCATTTGCCTGTGCTGGTGGGGTGTTATTCAACAAATCTTTGCCCAATCCAATGTCCCGGAGAGTTTCTCCCATGTTCTCTTTTAGTAGTTTCACAGTTTGAGATCTTGGGTTTAAACCTTTGAATCATTTTGATATAATTTTTGCATATGGTGAGAGATAAAGGGTCTAGTTTTATTCTTCTGGATATAGATATCCAATTTTCTCAGCACTGTTTATTTAAGACATTATCTTTTCCAGTGTATGTTCTTGGCACTTTTGACAAAAATGAGTTCACTGTAGGTGTGTGGATTTGTTTCTGGGTTCTCTAATCTGTTCCATTGGTCTAAGTGTACAGCTTTTTTTTTTTTTTTTTTTTGCCAGTACCATGCTGTTTTAGTTACTATAGCTCTGTGGATAGTATTTGAAGTCAGGTAATGTGATTCTTCCAGTTTTGTCCTTTTTGCTTAGAATAGCTTTGGCTCTTCTGTGGCTTCTGTGGTTCCCTACAAGTTTTAGAATTTGTTTTTTTTCTATTTCTGTGAGGAATGTCAATGGTATTTTGATAGAGATAGCATTGAATCTGTAGATTTTCAGTAGTATGGACATTTTATATATGCTTTTTGGTTTGAGATTGCCATGAGTCTTGCAAATACTATCTTATAACCCATTATTTTAACCTGATAACAACTTAGCACTATTTGCTTAAACAAACAAATAAGCAAAAAATCAAAAAACAAGAAAAAAAAAACACCCCAAAACCTCTGCACCTTAACTCCATCCTCCTCCTTTTTAATTTTTTATTGTTTCTATTTATATATTCTTGTATTGCCAATGTCTTGAAAAGTTGTAGTTGTCATTTTTTATTGGTTTATCATTTAGTCTTTCTACTTAGGGTTAGAGTAGAAGTTTACACATCACAGTTACGGTATTATAATACTCTGTGTTTTTCTGTATACTTATTATTACCAGTGAGTTTTATACCTTCAGGTGATGACTTATTGCTTATTAATGTCCTTTTCTTTCTTATTGAACTCCCTATAGCATTTCTTATATGACAGGTCTGATATTGATAAAATCTCTCAGCTTATTTTTATTTGTTTGAGAAAATCTTTATTTCTCCTTCATGTTTGAAGGATATTTTCACCAGATATAGTATTCTAGGGTAAAAGTTTTTTTTTTTTTTCTTCAGCACTTTAAATATGTCATGTCACTCTCTCCTAGCCTATAGGCTTTCCATTGAAAAGTTTGCTGCTAGATATATTGGAACTCCACTGTATGTTATTTGTTTCTTTTCTCTTGCTGCTTTTAGGATCCTTGGCATTTGGTAGTTTGATTGTAAAGACCTTGAGGTAGTCTTCTTTGGGTTAAATCTGCTTGGTGTTCTACAGCCTTCCTGTACTTGGATATTGGTATCTTTCCTGAAGTTTGGGAAGTTCTCTGTTATTTTCCCTTTGAATAAACTTTCTACCCCATCTCTTTCTCTACCTCCTCTTTAAGGCCATTAACTTTTAGATTCACCCTTTTGAAGCTGTTTTCCAAATCCTGTAGGTGTGCTTCATTGTTTCTTTTTTTTTCTTTTGTCTCTTTTGACTGTGTATTTTTGAATAGCCTGTCTTCCAGCTCACTAATTATTTCTTCTCCTTGATCAATTTGGCTATTAAAAGACTTTGATGCATTCTTCAGTAGGCCAATTTCGTTTTTCCACTCCAGAAGTTCTGCTTGATTCTTTCTAATTATTTCAATCTCTGTTAAATTTATCTGATAGAATTCTGAATTTCTTCTCTGTTTTATCTTGAATTTCCTGAATTTCCTCAGCATATCTATTTTGATTTATCTGTCTGAAAGGTCACATATCTATTTACCCAGGATTGATGCCTAGTGCCTGATTTAGTTTATTTGGTGGGGCAATATTTTACTGGATGGTGATGATGCTAGTAGATAATCATCTGTGTCTGGGCATTGAAGCGGTGGGCATTACTGTAGTCTTCACTCTCTGGGCTTATTTATAGCTGTCCTTCTTGGAAAGGATTTCCAGATATTTGAAAGGACTTGAATGTTGTGATCTAAGCTGTAGCTGTATCCAAGCTCAGTAACACCATGGTTCTTGTAGACTCATAGAGGTACTGCCTTGCTGGTCTTGTACAAGGTCTAGAAGAATTCTCTGGATTACCAGGCAGAGACTCTTGTTCTCTTCCTTTACTTTTTCCCAAAGAGACAGTTTCTTGCTCTGTTCTGAGCCACCTAAAGCTATGGGTGGAGTGACACAAGCACTCCTATGGCCACTACCACTTTGACTGCTGGGTCAGACGGGAAGCCAGCACAGCCCTGGGTTTCACTCAAGGGCTACTATAACCCCTCTGTGGCTACTGCCTGTGTTGATTCAAGGCCCCAGTGTGCTACATTCAGCAGGTGGCAAAGCCAGCCAGGCCTGAAAATAAGGACTTATTTTCAGGGCAGTGAGGTCCTCTAGTTTCCATGTGGGTCCAGAGGTACTATCCAGGAGTCAGGGACTAGAGTCAAAGACCCAGGTGTCAACCTGGTGTTCTGTTGTACTGTGGCAGAGCTGGCACTCAGTCAACAAAATCCAGTCCTCCTTACTCTTCCTTCTTCTTTTCAAAGGCAGAGGAGCCTTACTTTGAAGCCACCACCACTCCAGGCCACAAGGAGTACTGCCAGACTATCACAGATGTCCCCCTAAGGGTCAAGGGTTCTTAAGTCAGTTTGTAGTAAAGGCTGCATGGCCTAGTACCCATCCTTCAGGCCAGTGGGCACTACTCTGCCCCAGGGCAGGTCCAGAAATGCCATCCAGGACTCAAGTCCTGGAATCAGGGATCCCCAAGAGCCCATTTGGTGCTCTGCCTACTCTGTGGCCTTGCTGGTACCTAAGGTGCAAAACCAGGTTTGCTTTACTTTTCTCTCTGCTTTTCTCAAGCAGAAGTTGTTTTTCTCAGTAGCCACCACATCTGGTAACGTCCTGAGGCTCACCTGAAACAAGCATGTTTTAGAGGCTCACCCAAGGCTCTCAGTGTCATACCTGGGTATCACTGCTTATTATTTAGGGCCTTCAGTTAGCAGATGATGAATGCTGCCAGGAACAGGATCTTTCCTTCAGGGAAGTGGGTTCCCTTCTGTTTAAAGCTGTGTTTAAAATGTTATCTGGGGGCTGGGGCCTGGAACGGGGGCCTCATAGCTCTGACCAGTTTTCCTTCTGTGTTTGAGCTGGTATCCAAGATGGGAGATAAAGTCCTCCCAACTCTTCCCTCTCGTTCCCTCAAGCAGAAGGAAGAGGTCTCTTTTGGAGCTGAGGGCTGTGCAGTCTGGGACTAGGGGAGAGGTGATGCCACATTCCCTTGGTTGCCTCAGTTGGTGTCTCAGTATGTTGCGTGCCCTTCCAGTCCACTGTCTCAGCCTCGTTTAGTGCTACGACCTGCCTGAGAGTTGCAATCCTAATGGTGTAGACTACCTTTCAAATTTACTTGGAGACACAGAGCACTGTAGCCTTCAGTGGCAAGGTTTATGGGAACTCAAGTTCAGACCCACTGGGATCTGCAATTTTCCTCTGTCTAGGCCTGGTTTAAATGCTCTCTCCATGGGTGGGTGTCACCTGAGTTTTGTTGTTTTCCTTTCTGCTCTAACAGGACAGTGCTGAGGTCAGTGACTGACTATTGCTGTGTTCTCCCTCCCCAGCACCCAGAGATGCTCTCTGCACCATGCCACCACTGTAGGGGTGGGGCATGGGGGTGGGGAGGAGAGGTGGTGTCAGAGATTCAAGACTGTTTTCTATCTCCTGGTGCCTCTTTCAGCAATATGAAGTTGAAACTGTGTGCTATGAGTGCTTACCTGATTTTTGGTTCTTATGAAGTTGTGTTTCTTTTCTGTGTAGACAGTGTTAAATTGGTGTCTTTCCGGGGGGACCATCAGTGGAGTCTTCTATTCCACTATCTTGCTCTAGCTCCAATCCCTTTTCTTTTAATGAAATAAAAATTACTTACAGAGGAATTTATGATATGCAGACCTTTATAAGAATGTATCAAAATGATGACATTTAAAGGAAAAGTACCACATACATAGGTGCTAGAGATTCAGTAAATATCTATTAAGTAATGAAAGGAAAATTAGTGACAACTATATCAACCATATAGCTACATCAAACTTTTAACTTTTTAAAAAACTGTACTAGTACAATTTGGGTGTCTACCTGAACAATTGGTATCATATATCAGTGAGGCTTGAGTGGTTGAAGTTCATGGCCCTTTCCTCTTTAGTATGGTTTGATGAAATAAAATTCCATTCAATTCACAATTCTTTCATAGTGGTTGTGCTGGCCTAAGAGTGCTGTCAAGAATGGTAATCCAGTCCTCTTTGCAAGAAACAGCCTTCTTGCCCAAATTAAGATAGCAGTGGAGTTAGGGAGGAAGTTACCAGTACAAGAAGTTTTAGATCTGGGATGGATAGAACTTCATGGATGGCTGAATGTGAATATAACAGAGAGACTGTTGAGATTTCTGGTTTAGGCAATAGGATGGATAAATTAGGGACAGAGTAAATAGAAGGGACAAAGTCTGGAGTAAGGGAAGAGGAGTTTGGTCTTGGACAAGCTGACCTACCTACACTTTTCTCATTTTTCTTCACATACATTTGGGGATCATTCTTGCTGAGCTTTAATAATTTATGTTCACATAAATATTGCTTTGTCAGTTGCTCTTAAGAAATTTCATTAATACCATTGTCTTTCACACTGGATTGTGAATGACTGAGAGTAAGCTCCTTTTATTTTTTTCCTTTGGTATTCTTTTTAGGCCTCTGGCGAAATCCTGATACAGTAGAAATAAATATTTATAGCCAAGTTAACATTCATTTCCTAATGAATTATGTAAGTCTTTAATGGCAGACATGATTTGCCAGACATCCATCCTCACCCCCATTAAATAAAAAGTGAAATTAAAACAAAAAACATGGAAAAACTGATGTGGCTACAGAGGGGTTATTGGAAGACAAAATATAGTTTAGGAATGTTGATACATTTTAATAGTATGTTCTATTTACATGTATTCAAAAAGTATTGATAATAATATTTGTTTTTTAAAAATTGAGTTGATAAAGGGAAAATGTAGATTATTCTCTGAAAAATATATTTTGATTTCATATATCAATATCTCTTTTTTTTGCTATCAAACAGGCAAAAATTAGAAGTAATGATATTCAGTGCTAGTGAATGTGGTGAGAATTCTCATATACTTTTAAAAATATACATACTCTAATAGAAAGCAATTTGGATCTGTGTATTAAGACTCCTAAAATGTTTATTAACTTTGACCCAGAAACTCCATTTAGAAATCACTCTAAATAATGTTTTTATTAAATAATTATTTTCAAAGATGTTCATATCTTTACATAATAATAATAAAAATTTTGGGTAACTTAAATGTGCAACCAAATAGGTTCACTAATTATGAGACTGACTCTACCTTCTCTTCCTGGTCTCACTGTATTCAGCTTACAGTCCATTTTTTGTTATAATCACTCTCCTGCAAACTCTTCTGTAGCTTCGCTTCTCTTCTTGCTTTACTTTCAGGCAAAATTCCAGCTCTGGAAAAACTCAACTAGTAGCTTTCCCCATGCTTGTATTGCAATTAAGAATTATTGGAGAAAATCGTGCATCTTTGAAGTTAGCTTTCACTTCATCTGGGCCCTCAACGCTGACAAGTCTTTCCTTGTGCTAAACAAAAATTGTTTCAGACTTGTACGCCTTTTCCGCAGTCTTTTCAAATCTCTATTCTCTTTATTTCTCACTCTCCGTTCTCTCCCCTGGGGTTTCAGATGATGACACTGCCACATACTGTATAGGAAGAGGTGGAAGCTGCTGCATAGTCACTCCAAATCTGCTGTTTATATTTGCCCAGCTGCTTTTGCTATTTTCTTTCTGTGATGGTAGGTGAGGGACCCATCTCCTATGAAAGATGAAATTCTCCATGGGTGCTCTGGATCCCATCCTCTCGTATCTTCCTTAAGACCTTGTTCAAGTAGTTATTTTGTGTCTTCTCCCTTTAACCTCTGCTAGGTACTGGATCATGTTCAGCATTCAAACATGCTTTTGAATCTCCCCTCTAAAACAAAAAACAAATAAGCAATTAAATGAACACACCTTTCCTTTAGCTCATCTATTTTTTTCTGTAATGCTCTTTACAGCCAAGATTCTCAAAAAGGTGGTGTACAAAGACTGTCTTCAGCACCTCATCCCTTGCCACTCTTCTACTACTCTCATTTAACTTTGCCTCTCCTCCATTGCCACCTCTTACCTAAACTTCTCTCATTGAGATCATTGTGAATTCTACGTTGTTAATTCCAAGGGCTCATTTTTAGTCATCGTCATTACCTTTCATTCACATGGGTAATTTTCTGTCTGAACATTCTCTTTTTTTTTTGTTTCCTTGACACTACACTATCCTGGTTTGCTCTTAACAATATAGCCATTCCTTTTTAATACTATTTTTGCTTAGACTTTGTATCTTTTTGATATTTGTGAGTTCCTACTGTACTTCTTTGCTTACTCTACATACTCTTCCTAAAATATATTGCTAATTATGAAAGTCGTTAGATACCATAAATTTGTTAGTGACTTCAAAATCTAGTTTCCTACCTGGGTCCTTTTCTGAGGACCAAATTTCTCTGCATATCCAGATCTTAATTTGAATTTTTTCACTCTGTTGTCTCATAGGCAGCTCAAATTTCTTGTCTTTTCAGTTGAACTCTTGATTGTCCCTTTCACATTTTTCTCTTCACCAGTCTCTCCCAATTTAGTGAATGGAGCCTTAATTGCTCAGTTTTTCATTGAATCTCTCACATTGAATGTACAGCCAAGTCCCATTGATTCTAATTCCAGCATATATTTTGTGGTATATTTCACCCTCTTTCCTCTACTTTGTTTTGGTCCTAACCAGTAACTCTAGCTTGAATTATTACAATTGCTCTCATATTGTTTCTTTGCTTCCACTTTGCTCTCCTATAATTCATCATCTGCCTAGCAGCCAAAGAGGTCTTTTTAAAATGCAAATCTGATTATATCACTCCCTGGCATAAATCCCTTCATTTGGTTTCTTATTGCTTTTAGGATAAAAGTCACATTTTAAAATATGTCCTAAAAGACCTTGAGGGCTCTGCGCCTGACTACTCCATCGGCCTAATATCCTGCTGAACTCCACCCCCTATGTCAGTGACCTACACTCCTACCACGCTGACCTATCTGTTCCTTACACACTCTAAAGCTTTTTTTCAGTTCAGGGACTTCATGCACCTTGTTTTGTTTTCTTACTTTCCCTTCTCCTCTTCACTGGACTTAACTCCTACTCCTCTATAAGACATCAACTTTAATTGTGCTTTTGCAGGAAAGCCTGTCTTTTTTTTCAGATTAGGCTGAGCACCTATATTATTTGCTCTTACAGTACCTTGTCTGTGTCTTTAAAAAATAGCTATCAGGATAGTATTCAAGTATGTAATTAATGGTTTGATGTTTGCCTCTCCATGAGGGACCTCCATTCTGGTCTCCTTACTGAGAGTTTAGCATAGTGCTTAGTAGACATTAAGTCTGCAATAAAATATATATTTTTTAAATTTTATTTTAATAGTTTTGGAGGAACAGGTAGTGTTTCGTTACATGGATGAGTTCTTTAATGGCAATTTCTCAGATTTTGGTGCACCCATCACCTAAGCAGTAGACACTGTACTCAATAGGTAGTCTTTCATCCATTGCCCTCCTCCCAGCCTTCCTCCTGAGTCCCCCAAAGTTTGTTATATCATTCTTATGCCTTTGCATCTTCATAGATTAGCTCCCACTTATAAGTGAGAACAAATAATGTTTGGTTTTTCATTCCTGAGTTACATCGCTTAAAATAATGGTCTCCAACTCCATACAGGTTGCTGCTAATGCCATTATTCCATTCCTTTTTATGGATGAGTAGTATTCCATGGTGTATGTATATATATACCACATTTTCCTTATCCACTCATTGGCTGATGGGCATTTAGATTGGTTCCATATTATTGCAATTGTGAATTGTCCTGCTATAAACATGTGTACAAGTTTCTTTTTCATTTAATGACTTCTTTTCCTCTGGGTACATACCCAGTAGTGGGATTGCTGAATCAAACGGTAGTTCTACTTTTAGTTCTTTAAGGATTGTCCATACTGTTTTCCATAGTGGCTGTACTAGTTTACATTTCTGCCAGCAGTATAAAAGTGTTCCCTATTCACCACATTCATACCGCCATCTTTTTTTTTTTTTTTTTAACTTTTAAATTATGGTCATTCTTGCAGGATTTAGGTGGTATTTCATTGTGGTTTTGATTTGCATTTCCCTTATAATTAGTGATGTTTAGTGGTTTCTCATATGTTTGTTGGCCATTTGTATATATTCTTTTGAGAATTGTCTGTTGATGTCCTTTGCCCACTTTTTGATGGTATTATTTGTTTTGTTCTTGCTAGTTTCTTTGAGTTCCTTGTAGATTCTGGATATTAGTCTTTTGTTGAATGCATAGTTTGCAAATATTTTCTCCAACTAAACTCTGTGGGTGGTCAGTTTACTTTGCTCATTATTTCTTTTGCTGTGCAGAGGCTTTTTCGTTTAGTTAGGTCTCATCTATTTATCTTTGTTTTTGTTGCATTTGCTTTTGGGTTCTTGGTCATAAAGTCTTTGCATAAGTGAGTATCTAGAAGAGTTTTTTGATGTTATCTTCTAGGATTTTTATGATTTCAGGTCTTAGATTTAAGTCTTTGATCCATTTTGAGTTGATGTTTGTATAAGATGAGAGATGAGGATCCAGCTTCATTCTTTTACACGTGGCTTGTCAATTATCCCAGCACCATTTGCTGAGTAGAGTGTCCTTTCCCCAGTTTATGTTTTTGTTTGCTTTGTCAAAGATCGGTTGGCTGTACATATTTGGCTTTATTTCTGGGTTCTGTATTTTGTTCCATTGGTCTATGTGCCTATTTTTTATACCAGTGCCATGACGTTTTGGTAACTGTAGTCTCGTAGTATAGTTTGAAGTCAGGTAATGTGATGCCTTCATATTTGTTATTTTTGCTTAGTCTTGCTTTGGCTATGTGGGCTTTTTTTTCGGTTCCATATGAATTTTAGGATTTTTTTTTTCTAGCTCTGTGAAGAATGATGGTGGTATTTTGATGGGAATTGCTTTGACTATAGATTGCTTTTGGCAGTATGGTCATTTTCGCCATGCTGATTCTAGCCATCCATGAGCATGGGATGTGTTTCCATTTGTTTGTGTCATCTGTGATTTTTTCAGCAGTGTTTTGTAGTTTCTCTTGTAGAGATCTTTCACCTCCTTAGTCAGATATATTCCTAATATGCCTATATTGTTTAGGTATATGCCAAAGTATCTTATTTTTTGTTTGCAGCTGTTGTAAGAGGGGTTGTGTTCCTGATTTGATTTTCAGCTTCAGCTTTGTCTTTGTTGGTGTATAGCAATGCTACTTATTTGTGTATATTGATTTTATTTCATGAAACTTTCCTAAATTCATTTATCAGATTTAGGAGCTTTTTCAATGAGTCTTTAGTATTTTCTAGGTATATAATCATATAATTGGTGAACAGTAGCAGTTTTACTTTCTCTTTACCAATTTAGATGTCCTTTATTTCTTTCTCTTATCTGATTAGTCTGACTAGGACTTCCAGTACTATGTTGAATCGAAGTGAGAAATTGGGTATCCTTATCTTGTTCCAGATCTCAGGGAGAATGGAACTTTTCTCCATTCAGTATAATGTTGCCTGTGGGTTTGTCATAGAAGGCCTTTATTACTTTGAGGTATGTCCCTTCTACGCCAAATTTGTTGAGGATTTTAATCATAAAGGAATGCTGGATTTTGTCAAATGCTTTTTCTGCATCTATTGAGATGATCATATGATTTTTTTTTTTTTTTTTTTTTTTTTGAGACGGAGTTTCACTCTTGTTACCCAGGCTGGAGTGCAATGGCGTGATCTCGGCTCACCGCAACATCTGCCTCCTGGGTTCAGGCAATTCTCCTGCCTCAGCCTCCTGAGTAGCTGGGATTACAGGCATGCGCCACCATGCCCAGCTGATTTTTTGTATTTTTAGTAGAGACGGGGTTTCACCATGTTGACCAGGATGGTCTCGATCTCTTGACCTCGTGATCCACCCGCCTCGGCCTCCCAAAGTACTGGGATTACAGGCGTGAGCCACCACACCCGGCCGATTTTTGTTTTTAATTCTGTTTATGTGATGTATCACATTTATTGACTTGTAGATGTTAAACCATCTTTCCATCCCTGGTATAAAGCCCACTTGTTCATGGTATATTACCTTTTTGATATGCTGCTGGATTTGGTCAACTAGTATTTTGTTGAGGATTTTTGCATCTATGTTCATCAGGGATACTGGCCTGTATTTTTTTTTCTTTCTTTCTTTTCATATGTCCTTTTCTGGTTTTGGTATTAGGGTGATATTGGCTTCATAGAATGATTTAGGAAGGATTCCCTCTTTCTTTATCTTTTGGAATAGTTTCACTGAGATTGGTACCAATTATTCTGTGAATGCCTAATGGAATTTAGCTGTGGACCCATCTGGCCCTGGACTTTTTTTTGTTAGCAGTTTATTTTATTACCATTTGAATCTTGCTACTTATAGGTCTGTTCAGAGTTTCTATTTATTCCTGATTTAATCTAAGAGGGTTGTATGTTTCCAGGCATTTATCTATCTCCTCTGGATTTTCTAGTTTGTGTATGTAAAGGTGTTCATACACAAGTAGCCTTGAATGATCTTTTGTATTTCTGTGGTATCAGTTATAATATATACTGTTTTATTTTTAATTGAGCTTATTTGGTTCTTCTCTCTACTTTTCTTGGTTAATCTTGCTAATGGTCTGTCAATTTTGTTTATCTTTTCAAAGGACCAGATTTTGGTTTCATTTGTCTTTTGTATTTTTTGTTTCAATTTGATTTAGTTTTGCTCTGACCTTTGTTATTTCTTTTCTTCTGCTAAGTTTGGTTTTGGTTTATTCTTGTTTCTCTAGTTCTTTGGGGTGTGACCTTAGATTTTCTATTTGCATTCTTTCAGCCTTTTTTCATGTAAACATTTAATGCTATGAACGTTTCTCTTAGCACTGCTTTTTCTGTGTTTCAGGGATTTTGGTAAGTTGTGCCACTATTATGGTTCAGTCAAATAATTTTTAAATTTCTATCTTGATTTCATTATTGACCCAAAGATCATTCAGGAGCAGATTATTTATTTTCCATGTATTTGTATAGTCTTGAGGGTCCTTTTGGAGTTAATATTTAATTTTATTCCACTTTAGTCTGTGAGGGTACTTGATATAATTTTGATTTACTTAAATTTATTGAGACTTATTTTGTGTCCTATCATGTGGCCTATCTTGGAGAATGTGCCATGTGCTGATGAAAGAATGCATATTCTGCAGTTGTTTGGTAGAATGTTCTTAAATATCTGTTAAGTTCATTTGTTCTAGGATATAGTTTAAGTCAACTGTTTCTTTGTTGACTTTCTGTATTGATGACCTGTCTAGTGCTGTCAGTGGAGTATTGAAGTCCCCCCTGTTATTGTGTTGTCATCCTTCTCATTTCTTGTGTCTAGTAATAATTGTTTTATAAGTTTGGGAGCTCGCATGTTAAGTGCATATATATTTAGGATTGTGATATTTCCTTTTTGACTGCTCATTTTATCATTATATAATGTACCCCTTTGTCTTTTCTGTTAATGCTTTAAAGTCTGTTTTATCTGCTATAAGACATAGCTACTCCTGCTCACTTTTGGCTTTTATTTTCATGGAATATCTTTTGCTAACCCTTTAACTTAAGCTTATTTGAGTCCTTATGTGTTAGACGAGTCTCTTCAAAACAGCAGATACTTTGTGGATTTTGATCCATTCTGTTATTCTGTGTCTTTGAAGTTAAGCATTTAGGCTGCTTACATTCAGTGTTACAATTGAGATGTGAGGTACTATTTTATTCATCATACTAGTTGTTGCCTGAATACCTTGGTTTTTTCACTGTGTTACTGTTTTATAGGTCCTATGAGATTTATGCTTTACGGAGGTTCTATTTTGGTGTATTTTGAAGTTTTGTTTCAAGATTTAGAACTCCTTTAGCATTGCTAGTAGTGCTGTCTTGGTATGACAAATTTTCTCAGGATTTGTTTGTCTGAAAAAGACTGCCTCTTCTTCATTTACGAAGCTTAGTTTTGCTGGATACAAAATTCTTGTCTGGCAATTATTTTGTCTGAGGAGGATAAAGATAGGACTTCAGTACCTTCTGGCCTGTAGGGTTTCTGCTAAGAAATCTGCTGTTAATCTGCTGTGTCTTCCCTTATAGGTTACCTGGTGCTTTTGCCTCATAGCTCTTAAGATTCTTTCCTTTGTCTTGACTTTCGATAGCCTGATGACTATGTGCTTGGGGATATTTTTTGGAATGAATTTGCCAGGTGTCCCTTGAGCTTCTGTATTTTGATGTCTAGATGTCTAGCAAGGCCAGAGAAGTTTAACTTGATGATTCCCTCAAATATGTTTTCCAAACTTTTAGATTTGTCTTCTTCCTCGGGAACACCAGTTCCTCTTAGAGTTGGCCATTTAACACATCCCAAATTTCTTAATTTTTTCATATTTAAAAAAAATTATATTTTCTTTGTCTTTGTCTGCAGAGGTAATTCAAAAGCCTTATCTTCAAGCTCAGAAGTTCTTTCTTCTACTTGTTTGATTCTATGGTTGCAACTTCCCAGTGCATTTTGTATTTATCTAAGTGTTTCTTTCATTTCCAGAAGTTGTGATTGTTTTTTCTTTATGATATCTATTTCTCAGAAACATTTTAAATTCTCATCTTGTATTTTAAAAAATTTATTTGTTTTTCACCTTTCTCTGGTATCTTTTTGAGAAGCTTAATACTTTTCTGAATTCTTTATCTGACAGTTTAGATACTTCTTTTTGGTTTGAATCCATTGCTGGGGAGATAGTGTGGTCTTTTGGGGGTGTGATATAACTTTGTTTTGTCATATCAGAATTATTTTTCTGATTCCCCCTCATTAGGGTAGATTATTTCAGTGGAAAAATCTGGAACTCAAGGGCTGCTGTTCAGACTCTTTTGTCTTATGGGGAGTCTTATGGATGGTAGCTATCCAGTGGAGCTACCAGGCTCTGGGCAGGTGCTGGGGAATGTCTGCAAAGAGTCCCATGATGTGATCTGTCTTCAGATCTTCCAGCCGTGGATATCAGCACTTGCTCTGGTAGAGGTGGCAAGGGTATGAAGTAGACTCTTGACAGTCCTTAGTTGTAGATATGTGTGTAGATAGAGTGCTGGTTTTCTTGAATGCTGGTTATGCTATCCGTGAAGTTGTCTAATGGACAAACTAGGATCACTGGTTAGCCAGGATGTGTGGGCAGTGGAGTTAGCTATTGTTTTCTCTTTCCTTGGAGCAGTGGTGTTCTGTCATAAGTTGCTATAATATCTTAAGTTCCTGAGTTTGTTGGCCTCCTGCCAGGAGATGGAGCTTTCGAGAGAACACTAGCTTGATAGCAGAAGGGAAATAGAAGCTTGCCCTAAGTTGGCCAGGATAAGTATTTGGGTTTCTCAGGTGACAGGCAAGGACATAAATCTCTGAGGAGTTTATGTCTTGTGTCATCTACCAGGGCGAGTAGAGAAATATCAGCTGGGGCAGGGTTAGGCAGACAGTCCTTGGGCAGGGCTTGCCATGGCCACTATGAGGAATGAGGGGTGATTCTTAGACCAATGGGGTTATGGCTGCCTTTGTCACCAGGGAAGTGGGGGGAAGCTGGTAGCAATAAGCCTCACCCAGCTCCCACACAGTTGGCATGGCTGGTCTCACTCCCTCCTCTAACAGCCCCAAGCTTATCTCCAGGCAACCTGCAAAGTGGGACTCAGACCTAGCTTCAGGCTGTAAGTTTCCCCACTGAGAAAGGAAGCATGGCTTTCAGGCCACACCCATGCCCATCTCCCCACATTGTCTGCCAGACTCCTGCTCTTTTTTCTGCAGCAGTTCCCCTTCACCTCTGGATTCTGCTCAAAAGAGTTTGCGCCCAGCCAAAATTATTACAAAGTTCAGCTGGAAGCTTCTTTCACCCTGTGACCCCTCCCACATTCTGCTGGCTGACTTCCCCAAGGGTGCCTGTGAGATATAGTGAGGGATGGCTTTTCTGGGCTCAAGCCGGAGAATGGGAGTACCTACCATGCTCTTTCCACTGCTGCTTCTACTTTTATATTTCACACTCAATTAATTGCAGCTCCAGATAAGGTTAAATTCTTCTCCCGTAGTCTGGAGTTTCAGGTGTCCCAGTGGGTATGTGCTTAGAGGCAGGTACTCCCCTCTCACACTTTGGGAACTCAAAGTTTTTTGCCTGTTTTACAGAATCAGCAGCAACCTGCTGCCTCTTTCAAAGGATCTGTGGTTTCTTTCAGTCTTCCTGGTATGCTCCTGCTGTGGTTCCTGGAGTAAAAGTCCATGATGTGAGTTTCCACTCTGTTCTTCTGTCCAAGTGGGAGCTGCACATCAGCCTTGTTTCCTGCCATCTTCCCTCTAGTAAACCAATAAAAATATTTTTAAATGAAAAAGTCAATAAATTATTGTAGGTTGTTAGTGATATTATTTTGTAATTAATGATGTAAATAAATGTTCATGATACATGCACTATAAAAAACAAAGAATGCTAAGCATGATGATTGCGTTTTTATGCTCACAGAGATGTGCCTCCTTTGAACTTCGTTACCATGTCTGCACATTACTTGTCTGACAGAAATTTTTAAAAATACCTCAAAAAATACAAAATAGTATTTAGCATATAATCTTAATTTTCAAAGAAAATTTATTTTATTTATTTATTACATTTATTTATTTCCATATTTGGCCTATTGGGGGATTGGGGCTGGAAGGGGAGAGAGCATCAGGAAGAAGAACTAATGGATACTGAGTTTAATACATAGGTGACAGGATGATCTGTGCAGCAAAATACCATGGCACACATTAACCTAGGTACCAAACCTGGATATCCTGCATATGTACCCCTGAAGTTAAAATAAAAGTTGGAAGGAAACAAGGAACAATAAAAAGAAAAGCCTGGAAGGATTTCTTCACCCAAGGTTTTTTGAAATAATTTGAGGTTTTTAGAATTTTAATATATTTGGAATTTATTCAAAAATTCTAAAAATCACCTGTAGGAATTACAGGTTATTTTTATTCTGTATTTTTTCTGCGTTTTCTGCATTTTCATACTGACACTTATTTACTGTTATCAGAAAAAGTAAAGTTATTTAAGACAAAAAAATCATTATTGATACAGTATTCAAATATATGTTTATTTCAGATCTTTTATACTGTTTCCTCAGCTTCCTTAAGCCTTTGCAAATCTCAGTTTTAAAAAATAAGGTACATGTTATTCTAATATAAAACATCTTTGTGCTCAATGATCAGCTGCATGGAGAGGATATACCAGCTCAAAAAATGTGAATGCTTATGAATCATAGAGTACCAAGGCTTCTAACACTGATCCAACTAGCAGGAGAATTAGTCAGGGTCATTGAACAAAGACAATTTGTTCAAATATATTCAGTAAACT
Organism: Cebus imitator; assembly: GCF_001604975.1. Classification (NCBI taxonomy): domain Eukaryota; kingdom Metazoa; phylum Chordata; class Mammalia; order Primates; family Cebidae; genus Cebus; species Cebus imitator. The sequence goes on along the minus strand of NW_016107738.1, from coordinate 979,160 downwards.
GTTCACTGGGATATGAAGAAAAATCCCTTATCTTTGGGAAGTATATGGCTTATTTATTAGTGCAGGTTTTCTGAGAAAAAGATACAGGTAACAAGCTGTGAAAGTCTTCAGCTGTTTCATTCTTTACAGTGCAGTGCTTAAACATTAAAAAAAAAACAACCCTAATTTGTGCAGTTATATTGACATTGTAATTTTTGCATATTTAATAAACATTAGCTACTTTAACTGAAAAGTGGAATTTTTCATGGAACGGTACCCTTTTCATGACTGCATACATCTTAGATTTAATTTGGCATGGGATGCATCAACCTTGGCTCTTGGAGACAAGGTTAGAATCTGTAGTGCATGAAAACAAGCTCTTCTAAACATTTTTTTTTTTTCATTTCCTACATATTCTGTGCCTGCTTTGGAGAGAACACAAAGAATGAGAACAATCCTTTTTCTTAACTTGACAGAAAATTATTAGAGTAGATGCAAATATTTTCCTTTTTAGAATTGAGAGGATTGCTTTTCTTCACATCACCGTTCACTTTAGACTGCCAACGAGGTAGCATTTGTCATACTACAAAGCAAAACAGCACTTGTGGAGGTCTTACATGTTTTGAATAAAGTTGTTCCTGTTTAATGTTTAGTCTTCTGATTTTTAAATGTTTTTCTATTGAAATTCAGACATGTCTTATTACTGTCTGAAAGATATTCTATGGCTTGATATAAAAAAATTTAATGCTCTTTTGAAAATTTTTAGATCTGGTTCAAAGTAACCTTTTTGGTTAAATTTAAGATATTAAAAAATCCAATTCTCCAACTGATATTCATATTATTACTCTATTTCCTTCTCATGAAGAAAGATAAATTACCCACATTTATGGTGTATGTCTGTGTGTATCCATTTGCAAGATACTCATTAATAAAGTTAGCTTTCTTCCACAATGGTTGAACTAATTTACACTCCCACCAACAGTGCAAAAGTGTTCCTATTTCTCCACATCCTCTCCAGCATCTGTTGTCTCCAGATTTTTTAATGATCGCCATTCTAACTGGTGTGAGATGGTATCTCAATGTAGTTTTGATTTGCATTTCTCTGATGACCAGTGATGATGAGCATTTTTTCATATGTTTGTTGGCCTCATGTATGTCTTCTTTTGTAAAATGTCTGTTCATATCCTTTGCCCACTTTTGAATGGGCTTGTTCGTTTTTTCTTGTAAATCTGTTTTAGTTCTTTGTAAATTCTGGATATCAGTCCTTTGTCAGATGGGTAAACTGCAAAAATTTTTTCCCATTCTGTTGATTGCCGATTCGCTCTAATGACTGTTTCTTTTGCTGTGCAGAAGCTGTGGAGTTTGATTAGGTCCGATTTGTCTATTTTGGCTTTTGTTGTCAATGCTTTTGGTGTTTTGGTCATGAAGTCCTTGCCTACACCTATGTCCTGAATGGTTTTGCCTAGATTTTCTTCTAGGGTTTTTATGGTGTTAGGTCTTACGTTTAAGTCTTTAATCCATCTGGAGTTAATTTTAGTGTAAGGTGTCAGGAAGGGGTCCAGTTTCTGCCTTCTGCACATGGTTAGCCAGCTTTCCCAACACCATTTATTGAACAGGGAATTCTTTCCCCATTGCTTGTTTAAGACAGTGTGGTGATTCCTCAAGGACCTAGAAATAGAAATTCCATTTGGCCCAGCAATCCCATTACTGGGTATATATCCAAAGGATTACAAATCGTTCTACTATAAGGACACGTGCACACGAATGTTCATTGCAGCACTGTTGACAATAGCAAAGACCTGGAACCAACCCAAATGCCCATCGACGGTAGACTGGATAGGGAAAATGTGGCACATATACACCATGGAATATTATGCAGCCATCAAAAATGATGAGTTTGGGTCCTTTGTAGGAACATGGATGAACCTGGAATCCATCATTCTCAGCAAACTGACAGAAGAGCAGAAGATCAAATATCGCATGTTCTCACTCATAGGTGGGTGTTGAACAATGAGAATACATGGACACAGGGAGGGGAGCACTACACACTGGGGTCAGTTGGGGGGAAATAGGGGAGGGACGGTGTGGGGTGGGCCGCTGGGGAGAGATAGCAGGGGGAGAGATGCCAGATGTAGGTGATGGGGAGGAAGGCAGCAAATCACACTGCCACGTGTGTACCTATGTAACAATCTTGCATGTTCTTCACATGTACCCCAAAACCTGAAATGCAATAAAATAAATGGGGAAAAAAAATATATATATATAAAAATAAAAAAAATAAAGTTAGCTTTCTTCGAGAAGCTCGCACTATAATTCACCTGAAAAGTAAGACTTGAATGAAGCTAAAAAGGTTTAATAAAATTACATAGTGAGGACTCTTTACTGCATGTAATATAATCTGACTTAAAGGGAAAAAACGAGTTTGCTGACTCATGTAACCGAAAATTCTAGGCGTAGGTCCGGCTTCTGGAAGAGCTGTATTTTAAAACTAAAAGTTCTCAAAGTTTAGTTTATCTTTCCCTCTCAGCTTTTTTTTTTTCCGCCTTCCCTCTGCATCAGCTTCATTTCAGGCAGGCCAACCAGCCACTCTCCTCCACCACCACTTTCCCTAGTTTTAAAGGCAAAAATTTTTCTTTCCTAAAATTATAATTAAATTTCCAGGGGATCGAGTTTCTTTGGCCCTGTAGCTTGGGTTTTATGCTCATTCCTAAATTAAATCCCTCTGGTCATCAGGTGCGATGCTCTAATGGACAAGGCATGAGGCATGTGGAAGCTCAGAGCCAGGGGATAGATCTACTTACATGAACTGAGAATGGGGAAAGACAAGATATCCCCAGCTGCTGTTATGTAAATAAGAAGGATTTGATGTAGGGCAGGAAAATATGACAAATACTAATATAACTTCAAAAATCTTTCTATGTATTTAAGTTATAATGAATATATATATATGTGTATGTGTATTTGTGTGCACATATATAGTCAGTATATGTATATATAGTCAGTCTAGTGTGTATATTGTTAGTATTGTGTGTATATGTATAGTCAGTATGTGTGTATACATAGTCAGTTAGTTAATGAGTCTCAGATTAGGAGATGAAGTCCTTGAAAGACATCAAAATTTTGACACCATTGAGGGCTAGGAGACTGTTTTTCCTGACACCCTTTAAACCTACTCCTATTACTATAGGATGAAGAGGGTTATGTTTCCTGGGTGACTGCTACTGGATAGACAATTGAGGAGCCACTGTGAAGCCTATCTTTTGATCAGATGGAGGTTTCATAGAATTTGTTTGCTCCTGTCTAGCTGATTTCTTTTAATTGACCATTAATTGGAGTTCCTCCTAATAAGCCCCAAAGACTTGGACATTTAAAGAACAGTCAATAATGAAAATGCAGGCCATCTTGATGTCCAAAGATATGGGGTTTATATCATTTATTGACACCAAAGTAGGGCAGCTTGTAGCACCAAAGACAATGCTATACTGGAGGCACATGGGATTGGGAATATCTGTATAAGATTGTTCTGGTCTTGGAATTGGCCTGACGAAATCTAGAGAGCCTTCAGACCCATCGAGATCCTTTATGAAGTTAAGGATCTGAAGCTAAGTTACACTGGCAGTCCTGTATTATTCTGCCTCTTCATTCGTGTCTGTTTGAATGGGCCTGAACATTCTATCTGAGGATAGGAAGGGCAGTTTCTTGGAGCTCTAATTGAAGTCATACTTCCTGAGATCCTACAGTTTCTTAGAATCCTGTGAGGAGTCTAGAACAAGTTCTTGAAAGTAACTGAGTCTAGATTAAGCCTTCTCAAGTGAGTCTCACTAAAAGTGTTTTCTTGTGTTCTCCTTTATCCAATTTCTTGTTTTTCTTTGATTTCCCTTTTTTTTTTCAAGTTTTTGGTAAATAAGAGGATAAAGGTTTTTATTTGGCTGGAACTTAGTCCTTTGATTAGTGCATACCTTCATCTTTGAGCCATGACATGAAAGCCAGTTGAAGACCCCTTAATATAAGCAAGACGGTGCTATGGTACTCACATCTGGTGAGTAGCAGGTACCACAATATTAACATTACAAAGATAAGACTTTGATGAGAATTTGGTTGTCATTATGGCCTATACTAATTTAACAATGAAAAAAATACATTATCTCTGTTAGCAAAAAAGTTGCATGATTCTAAACTGCATATTTTGAAAACAAAACATTGCATTTACAGTTTTCTTTCCTTGCTTATAGCATGAATAAAATTCAATTTGTATATTAGGCATTTTAGTTGCTCTGAAAAGCAGTCATAATGAAATGTTTAAAGTTGCTTATTTCAAAAACAACATTTAGAATGATGTCTGCTTTAGTAGGGTTTTATATTTTACCCCTACCAGAAAATTATGTCTCTCAAATCAGAAAATGAACACTTTCCTGCAGCAGATTGAAATGAGGAAAATCGTAAGAGCGTAGAATCTGGAAAAAAAAATAAAGTGTCAACTATAGATGTGAGAGGTCCTCCCCTCCATCTGGTTGTAGCGTTGGTGTAAATAAGAAATTGTTGAGCTGGATAATTTAATTGAAAAGCAGATGATGCTGTCCTTCCTACTGACTAGGGTCTATTTCAAGTTCTCATTATCATAGGCACAAAATGTTGGAGGAAGGTAAATAGGTCAACGAACCTCAAGTGCAATTAAGTCCTCATGTGTAGGGCAATAACTTTAGCCTGTCTTCCAAACTTTTAAAATTACCCCAGCAAACCAGAAGCAACTTTTAATGAGACATGAGCAAGGAGTACACAGATTCTGTAAGATTGAAAATCAGGTAGCTATGGCAAAATCGCTGCTCTGCTACACATTGGTTTACTTCATTTGCTTTTAATGAAGCATGGCCGCTTTCTGTGTTCCTGCATTTAATTCTACTTTCTGTATGTGCTCGTTTCACCTTCCAAGGGATATAGAGACACGTACATTCCAAAGAGATGAATCAATAAAAGAGGAGAAACATCCTTCCGGTACATGATTTAAAAAGAGACAGAAAGAAGCAAGCACCACACATAGGTTAAAGACCAGTAAATCAGGAATTAGACATCTGTGTTAATTTAACTTTAGTTCCACTATTTATTAGCCATGTAACCTTCGGTAAGTTTTTCAACCTCTCTTGTTCTCAATTACATTATCTATAAAACTAAAAAGGTGATTTAGATAACCCAACTTAGTTTTACACTATGCTGTCAATGTAAAACTTTTGAAATCACTAAATAACTTTAAAAAGCTCATTTTGAGAATCAGAACTCTTTGTATTAGAATTGCCATTTGGGATTTACAATTGCATTTTTCTTGGTTCATAGTGATAAGCCAGCCGTTTTGAATATTAAAACAGGAGAATAGCTTGGATTTACTTAGAAGCAATGGAGAAGAGGCTGAGATTTTAGAAATGCTGGCATTGTACTTCATTAATTACTACTTATCCCATTCTCCTCCATCCTTGGCCTTCTTCCTAGGTGTTAACTCCCTAGTTTAAGCGAGAGCAAAGTTAGAAACTTTGTGGGTTTCATCAGTTTTTAAATTTTTGTTTGCTTTAGTTTAGCCCTCCTTTCTCTTATACTTTTGAAAGCTTTTAATGCTAATAATTGCTAGCAGTTTTTGAGGAGCATATATTTATCGTGTTTTTTTTGTTGTTGTTGTTTAATCCTATTACAGTCTTATAAGATGGATGTCATCATATTCACAAGTAACCTGTCCAAGACTATTCAGCTAGGGAGAGACAGAGTCAGGATTCAAACCCAAGTCTGTTTCTCTAGAGCCTATCTTCTCTACCTCAGGAGGTAGCATAACACAGTGGTTATCAGCAACAAACAATATAAGCTAGCACTTACACACGCTCTCTATGTGTCAGGCATTGTTTTAGGCACTTTAGATATACCAAGACTCATAATTCTCATAAAAAATCTATTATGCAGTCTCATTAATATCCCTGTGTGATGGATGAAGAAACAGCTACAAGGAAGTAGGTAATTTTCCCAAAGTCACACAGATAGTAAATGCCAGAGCTGAAATTTGAATCCATGAATGTGGCTCCACAGTCCTTGCTGTTTACCATGATACTGTACTATTTCTCTAGCTACTACTCTTTCTGGAGGAGAACTTCAAAGATAATTCTTGCTTTTTATGATAGCTGTGTTCCTGGAACATTTCCTGAATGATTCAGTCTGACTTCCTTTAAAAATATGAAGCGTTGGCCGGGTGCGGTGGCTCACGCCTATAATCCCAGCACTTTGGGAGGCGGAGGCAGGTGGATCACGAGGTCAAGAGATCGAGACCGTCCTGGTCAACATGGTGAAACTCCGTCTCTACCAAAAATACAAAAATTAGCTGGGCATGGTGGTGCACACCTGTAGTCCCAGCTACTCAGGAGGCTGAGGCAGGAGAATGACTTGAACCCAGGAGGCGGAGGTTGAGGTGAGCCGAGATTGGGCCATTGCACTCCAGCCTGGGTAACAAGAGCGAAACTCCATCTCAAAAAAAAAAAAAAAAAAAAAAAAAAAACAAAAAAAAAAAAAAAAAAAAAAAAAAAAAGTATGAAGCGTAGGTTCTGATAATGCAAGAACTAAAGTGAATAAAGTGGGAAAGGGAGATTTGACAGGTATTCATAAAGAGAATAGTTATGGTGAGAGTGTTGTGAATAGGGCCAACTTGTAGTGATGGTATGACAAAAATTAAAAAAAAAAAAAACAATAACTATCTCTACTTGCCTAAATGGAATGAAGAGATTTTTCCCTCTTTGTGTTGTGTGTGTGTTTGCGTGTATGTGTTTGAAACAATAGATGGGGACTTAATAGAGTGAGATGTATTAATAAATTATAGTCAAAATTTTGGGTGTGGACCAAGCTGACACTGGAGACTGGCAGAGGGTGTTCCAGCTTTGATGACCAGAGGACTTGTTTGTGGGCTCTGACATGTATATCCATGGTCTTTGCCCCAGGTTATGTAGAGTGTGGTGCTAACCTGAGTTTCGGAGAATGCCCTCACTAACTTAAAGAGGTACTTTGTACCCACTTACCTTTCCATCAGTGAGGTCCTGGAGCCATTTCTAGTGATGCAGGACATGCAGAATGGTATAATTGTCACACCCTGTTATTCACTTCGACTAGAAGGTGAATATATTATAGTATATTATAGTTCATGATTATCAAGTCTGGAAGGAAAAATCAATGAAAAGATTTGGGGCATGTGGCAGTGTTTGCATTTTATGGGTCTCCAGATTTTGTGGATAAGCATATTGAGGATTAGGAATTATTCTTTTGGAGGATTGAATGGAATGGAGATATTTGTTTAATGATCAGGTTTTCCTTTCTTTAGGTTGAGAATTCCTCAAAAGCCCTGGTTTTTTGGATCATGTCTTGTGGTCTTTTGTCCTACTAAAGATGTGTTTCTTAAGTTTCCCTAAAGTATTTGCTGCTGAGGAAGATGGAGGGGAGGAAAGCCTCAAAACACCTTGGTTAGAAACCTTAATTTGGGTGGAAGGAGGTTATTACATTAAATCAAATGTGGTAAACGTAGTGGGGAGGAGGGGTGTGTGACATAGGACCACAGGTAGCTTTCATGGTGCCGTGGATATGTTTGCCCTTGAAAAATTATAGTAATAAATGTACTTTTACAAGGAGAAAGAGAAGAAAAAACCTTTCTAAAGTAGAGAACAAAGTAGCACACTTGCCACAAAGTCATCTCAGTATGAAGCATGTGGAGGCAGCAGATGCTCAGAGCAAACCCACAGATAGTACAAGGTATCAGAGAGGTCCAAGATATGAGCCATTTTTTAGACTTTGCTAGTGACCAGGTAGATGAAATCGTAGCCCTGTATTGCCAGGAATTCCCAGATACCATTTATTATGATAGAAACCTATAGTGGCCCCAAATTTAGCAGGCAGTAGAGAAGCCCTTAATGTTTCCATGTCTGAGTTTAGGTTTAGTCCCATACCCCACACATTTTAATGTGATGCTTTATGTTCTCCACAGCTCGAGGTATCCAAAAGTTTTAGGTTCTAGAATTCAAAATTTTGAACAGACCAAAAGAGATGCAGCTTTCTGGCAGGTATGGAAATTGTAGGAGTGACTGCTCTTGGCCAGAATATATAGAAAAAAAAATTCCCCAGCTACATAACTTTTTGGTAAAGAAACTATTTATTCAGGTTAATGGTAGGCTGTGCACCATGCCTGGGACATCTACACTGCTATTGTTTATTTCAGATGAAGGAAGCTAGATCCTGGGCTATGGTGTGTTGAGATGACAAGCCTTCAGGATGGACTCTAGATGGCAGTGTTGCTGCTGATTTTTAAACAGGACCTTTCAGGTCCCCACCTGTTTTCCAGTAGTATGAATGAGTAAACAACCCTCGCTGAGTACCTGGAAGTGTTCTGTTTTACAATTTGCATTTGAAATCATTTAACCCAGAAGCATGTGAGTCTCGTGGATTTTATTATATCTCAATTTTTAAAGATTAGGAAACTGAGGCACAAAGAGCACGTGGAATTTGCCTATGTTGGGTAGCAGAATTGGAATTTGAACCAGGTTGTCTGGCTCTAATGTTATTAATTAATATACTTTGGTGCTTCTTGTTGGATAGTTTTAGGGCTCTGGCAAACTCAGACACCAGGGGATGATTTGATGCAAATTTCTGCACCCACCAACCTGGGAACTGTTCTTGTATTTTATTTTGTGCTTGTGAAAGTTGCAGGCAACTTTTCTGAAGGCGTCTGTCGTGACAGGTGCTGTACTCTACATAGTATATATCTACTTATATCTACTTCGATCATAGTATATATCCTTATATCTACTTCAATCACAGGAAGGATGTTTTCTACTTCCAAGTGGGACTCGGACTAATAGATTCCTCTGCAGATAAAAACAAAAAATACTGCTGAGCTATGGCAGTGTCATAGGCCAGGCACTGGTCCAGCAGGCCCAGCTGTCTATCAAACTTATTTTCCCATTCAACTCTATGCAGTGACCATCACCCACAGGTAATTCCTATTGAGGGTGAGGCCATATTTTTAATGCATATGGCAGTGATTACACTCACTTGCAGCACAGGTTCCTTACAGAAAATGAGAACAAAACAGAAGTTTATTGATGACAGTGAATAGCATGAAGATCAGCACCCTTTTCTAACAGCAAATGAAAGAAAATAATGAGTGGCTGTTTAATCATCTTAGATAGTGATCCTTGATTTCTATTACTCTTTCTTTGCTGGAGCATCCATGGCATAAAATTTTCATGCCTCCTCTTTTTTTTTTTCACTGTTATAATAACTTTAATTTATCTTGTGTTTTACAGAAGTCTATGAACGATTTTTAAAAAGCACTTCCTTACTCTACATCACGTTTCCCTGACAGTTGTTAAAGTAGGCAATGAGTATGCCAACAGCTTGAGCATCAGCGTCTTGCAAGGATTTCAGACCAAACAACCACTCGCCAAAGAACTTGGCAGCTTTTTTATCTTGTTTTTAATACAATGGTATATCCACTCTGATGGCAAACCTGTCCAGCCACATCTCCATGACACGCTTTGCAAAATCAGTGATTAGTTAGCTTTGGCACGGAGCTGTCCTCACTTGCCCGTGACAGCCTGGAAGCCGGTTTTGACACTGGCAACAGAACATCTAGAATGACAAGTTTTGCATTGTAGGAAATAGAGTCACATGTCCTTCTGCAGGATTGTGTCTGGTGATTGGCATGTGTGACAAGTAACATATTCCTTGATATATCTTCTCAAGACATTTTCTATCTGTTTCTGCTGGAATCTTCCTTTGATTACAAGTTGGATATTACCTTTTATAGAACCACTTGTACCTAATTCAGCCAACAAAAATGCAGGGAGATGTTTGGGCTGACGATGTAATAGTTTACAGGTATCTGTAAAGCTGGCAAAAGAAGTTTTCTTGGTTCCTACTCAGATGACTTGTGGAGGTTTTATGACAAATTTCCTTTTCTTTCCAGCAACCATATCTGGATTCTTTTCCCTCATGATGTTGAACACTCCGTTCAGCAGCTCATCATATGTGTAGTCTTTTTCTGAGCCTGGCCAGCAGGGCCTGTCTGATTACTGAATGAGATGCCATCATCTTTTTTGCTGTCTCCATCTTCTAGAGCTTCATCTTCCTCTAGTATTTCATCCTCATTTGGGAACTTGACATTCTTCTTTCTCTTCTTTTTATTGCCAAGCATCATGTCAAGGTCATCCTCTGGTTCAGTTGGTTCTTGAACATCACTTTCAGCCTTAAGATCCTTTACACCTTCTTCAGCTTCATCAATATCAAATATCTTTTAATTTTTTTCTTCTTTTGCTTTTGAGTAAAGAAGGTCAATTCACCTAGATCAGCGGAAGCATCTTTTTTTCCTACTGTTCTCTTCATCAGCTTCCAAATCTTTGTCCTCAGTTGGCTCTGGCTCGACTTCTTTTGTTTCTGAAGGCTGGGTTTCCTCTGTTTGGGTATCCCCTTCCTCATCTAATATAAAAGCCTCCTTCTTCTTCTTTTTCTTCTTGCTCATGGTAGGATCAAAAATCAGCTCGTCCCCAGACATGGCTGTGACTCGAGTGGGCTTGGCTCGGATGGGGAGTCAGACAGGTCAGCCCCAGGTTCCGGCAACGGCGCCGCTCCTGCCTATACCTCTCCCACCACCACACTAGGCTTTTGCATGCCTCCCTTTTATGTCTCAGTTCTGATGTGTGTGCTTTGGGTCCTACTCCACCTGTCATCCTGAATTTTGAGTCCCCACATGGAGAGGCATTTTCAAATGCAGAAGGCAAAGACTCTCATATTATGACAGTGACTGTACAATTAATGTGCTTCCCGGAGGCTGGTGCCTCTGTTTCTGCCATTAATGAACAGCCCTTTCATTTTAAGCCTGAAGTCCTCCAACCTGTGGAAGAAGGGGTGCATCATGTCTTTTTTCTGTATTTTCAGGGCACTGGTACCCTTTGTGAAGAAGGGAAGATGTGGCTCTATTCCTATGTCAGTTGCATCAGCTTTGTTGTGGTAACTAACCAAGATTTCTACTCAATCCCTTAAAATTGCTTTTTTCTCTGTATTCTCTGTCTCACTGAGTGGCACCACTACCCAGTCAGCTAGCTATACAGGCTGAGACATCTTGCCTATCGCTTATCCCTTAAGCCATAATCACTAAATCTTAGAGTTTGCTTTTTAATCTTTTTTTGAAATGGAGCCTTCTGCTGCCCAGGCCAGAATGTAATGGCATGATCTCAGCTCTCCGCAACCTCTACCTCCCAGGTTCAAGCAATTCTCCTGCCTCAGCCTCCTGAGTAGCTGGGATTACAGGCATGTGTCACCTCACCTGGTTAATTTTTGTAGTTTTTTAGTAGAGGCAGGTTTCACCATGTTGGTGAGGCTGATCTTGAACTCTTGATGTCAGGTGATCCACCCACTTCAGCCTCCCAAAGTGCTGGAATTTCAGGCATGAGCCACTGTGCCCAGCCTTAATTATTTCTTAAATCTGACCTGTTTTCCCCTACTACCATTGACCTGTTTCATTTCAGGCATGCCTTGTTTTTCCATCTAAGTTAACATAGTAGCATTTATTTATAATATAGTACCATTTATTTATACCATTTGTGTAACATGATAACTGATATGATTTGGCTGTGTCCCCACTCAAATCTCATGTTGAATTGTAGCTCCCTCAGTTCCCATGTGTTGTGGGAGACACCTGGTGGGAGGTAATTGAATCATGGGGGCAGGTCTTTCCTGTGCTGTTCTTGTAATAGTGAATAAGTCTCACAAGATCTGATGGTTTTATAAGGGAGAGTTTCCCTGAACAAGCTCTCTTGCCTGCCACCATGTGAGACATGCTTTCACCTTCCACCATGATTGTGAAGCCTCCCAAGCTACATGGAACCGAGTCCATTAAACCTCTTTCTTCTGTAAATTTCCCAGTCTTGGGTATGTCTTTACTAGCAGTGTGAAAACAGACTAATATAAAAACATTTATTTCCCTGCCTCCATTATGAATTTTATTACTGCCATCCTATTTTTAATTTTACTTTAAGCTTCTTGATGTCAGTCTCCTAGTTAAAAGCCTGTGTTCCCCATAATGCTCAGGATGAAGTTAAAATATCATGGCATAGTCTACAATAGCCTTTAATATCTGCTGCTACTTACCTGTCCTGGCCTGTGTCCTTTTGTGCTCTCATGTGAACAATTTGTCAGCCATTCCAATCATTCATAGTCTCCTGAACTTATTCTGTTTTGTGATTTTACATATACTTTCTTTGTCCCTGGAAAGACTTTATCTACTTTCTTTACTTGCCTCAATTCAATCTTTCTTCTAAGACTCAACCCAGGTGTCATCATCTCTGAAAAAGCTGCCTTGATTTTTTGGTTTTTTTTTTTTTGTCCATAGGCTTTACTATATTCTCAAAGCACATTTGCAGACAAATACACTAGCCATTAATGTACTATCCTATGATTGTATGCACTTTTTTTTTAACTTGACTATCTTCCTCACTATGCTGTAAGATTTTTTCAGAAGAGTATGGTCTATCATTCATTCTTTCATTCCTAGTACTTAGCATAGTAGCTGCCATACAGCAGATATCTATAAATATTTACAGAGGAGTAAAATAAGTACTTATCCTGGCGGTGATCCACATGGCTCATGGAGATGCAGAGACTGGTCTTCAGGTGGTGTTCAGTTTAGCAGAGAGATCTGGAAATAAACTATCATTGCTGTATCAAAGAGGGATTGATTCAGGTCTTTGGACTCTGAAAGGTGGGTGGTATAGCTTGGCTGAAGCTGTCTTGGTGGAGGCCAAGGGTTTGACTGCCTATGGATCTGTCGGCATTAAAAGAAGAGCTAAGATAAGCCTCGGTTCTTTCATCTGAGAAAAAATTTATCCTAGTCTTAGGGGCTGAGACCCTTATGGAATTGATCACCAAGGGAACCTTTGTTCACACCTCACTCATTTTGGGTTTAAAAAGCTGTAAGTCTAGGATTGTGTTGGAAATAATGCCCAGGATTATTCTCAAGGTGAATTCAAGAAGAATCCCCGAAATGTATCTCAGTAGGCTGCAGTAATAACTAGGATGGACACAGAGCCCTTTTTGGGACTAGAGAGTAGCTGAATTTCCAAAATACCCGGGATCTCTTTGATTTGTTGACTGCAGTTTGACCAACAACTTGGACTCGGGCCATAAACTTTGATTTAGGCTCTGTATTAATTAGCATACAGGCTGAGATGCTAGAATAAAGAGACCTCAAAACATGGCTTCTCTGTAACAGCCCAGAAATAGTTGGGCAATCCACGGTGGATAGGGGGCTCTGCTCTCTGAGGTCATCCACAGATTTGGTTCCTTTTGTCTTATTGCTCTTCTATTCATTAGACCGGTGGGTGGTCAACTTTGTTATGCATTTAAATCACCTGGAGGTTCTGCAGGCTTCCACTGCTAGAGCTGCTGATTCCACTGCTAGAGGTCTCACATGGGCCCTGAGAATTTGTATTTTTCAGAACTGGTCTGAGAAGCTGTTGGTCTGGGAAGCACACTTTGATAGCCACTGTCCTAAGGTGTGGTCCTTGTCCACTTGACTGAAGTTGGCTCACTTGAACTCTGCCCATATTCCAACCCTGGAGGAAGAGGGAAAGAAACAGAGCCCTAAGAAGTAAAGCACTCCCACCTGTTTTTAGGGCGAGTCACAGAATTTGCCCGTATCGCTTTTGCTCACATTCCTTTGGCAAGATCTTTCTAATACAACTGTCTGCAAGGGAGCCTAGGAAATGAAGCATCTAGCTGGCAGGTCATGATGCCACCTGAAACATGGGGACTCTATTACCAATGGGAGAAAGAATGGTCTTTACCTATCCCTGCTCACATATGTGGATGTGCATTCATATATCCTCCTATGCCCTAGAACATGGAAGTGGGACACCTTCTGTAGGTTCAGAGCAGTTCTTCCAGGATATGAGATGCTCTGAGTACATGTAGGTTCCTTGGTGTCCTCAGACCCACAGACTTAGCTGGTTCGCCATGACAATGGTGGGCCAAAAACACTGATTTTCTCTGTCCTCGCTCCTTCTTCTTATTTTTCCTCTCTCTGCTTCAGATTTCCCCATTAGGTGACCCAATTTCTTCACAACTGATACTACAGTAACTGCCAATTTTACTGATGCTTCTTTCACTTTTTTCAGTGGTTGTCTACTTGAGTAGGAGTAAAATTTTTCTTGTGGGTAGTTGAACTCTTAAACCTGTTACTCCCACCTCAAGCATGACCTTCAAAAACATGAAATTGTTTTAACCAGCCAGATTGTCTGGCACAGAGAGTGAAAGAACTGCATTGTACTAAAAGAAAGATTTCTGATATGTAACAAAAGTGGTCCCTAATATGGATTTCACTGACATATACCTAAAAGCTAGCTAATGTATTTTCTTTCATTAAAATTAAAATTTGCAGCAGCAGAGTCTAGATTTTGTCAACAACAACAACAACAAAACAAGCAAACAGTGAACTTGAAGGTTTTACTATCTCTGGGTATTGTCAAAACAGCGTTTTCTCTACTTTATTCTCATTTGCTAAGTTTTCATTGCACTACATTCTATTTCCATTGAATTTCATGTAATATTTTCTTTAGAAGAGATTGAGAAAGATTAACTTGGTCTATTTTTCTCTCCTGCTAACCTAGATCTTCATAAGCCATAAAAGCCTACTCTAGCATCACCACAATTGAACTGTTTTTGTGCGTGTGGCTAAAACACAATTTGAAGCAGAATAGTATTTTCCTGCAAAGGAAAGTAGCTAAGAGCTTAGCCTCTGAAGTCACAGTGCCTGGCTCCCAATCCTGGCTATTATTGTGTGTACTTAAATGTTTTATTTGAAATTTCTGTCTCAGTTTTATCCTGGTAGAATGTAGATGCAAGCATTACATGCCTCATAGAGTGGTGTGTTAAAGAAATATTTTTCTGATTCTTGTTAAAACTGTAAGGAAGACTTTATTCAAGATTGTTGCAATAGGGGTCATGACTGTCACAATAGTGGGGAGCAACTGAGCTCCCTCTGACTACAAAAGCAGCTGGGGATTTATAGCCAAAGAACACAGTGTAGGAGATAGTGAATGGAAAATTACTAAGAGGAGAGATCAAGGGTAGGGGCATTCTTGCTAAACTGTTCTAAAAGAATTCTTGTTAAAGGAAGGCCATGGATTTACACACCAAAGGTGGGGAATAATGAATTTGATCAGACATTAAGGGTGATCATGTATTAAGGATTGGGAAATTATTGCTAAATGGAATTAATAAGATTCATGCTATAACTGGGCTAGGCTAAATAGGCTAGGGCCAGGGTCCCAGCTCAGAAGAGGGCTCATGGGAACCTGACCAAAATTTGGTCAAGGAGGGACTCTTTGTCAGTATTGAGGCTTAAAGAAGATAGTCATATAACCACCTTAAGTCAGTCCTTAGCACATTGTAAAGGCTGAATAAATGTTAGTCAGTACTATTATTCTTAAAATTAACAATGATTACTTCTCTCTCCATCTTGTGAGTGTGTATAAATTGGGAAATTAATTCATATAAAAATTAACAACAAATGCTATTAAAGTGTCCTCTGAGTTTTACAGGAGTAATACTTCCTTTAAGTTTTTCTTTGTCTAGTCTGGTTACCCTGATACGATGATGTGGTAGAAGATGGGATCTGTGGCCACTTGGTGTTTGGGAGCTGTCTCTGAAAACCAGGATGTGAATGGGAATGGAAGATGCCAAAAATTAAGTAGCAAAGGAGAGCATCTTACATGTCCAAACATGGTCATATAAGATGAAATATTTGGAGCTGATGTATGGGATTGATTTGGGGCTAGAGGACTACCAGACCAGAGAAAGCCAATTGGCCAATTTGGGCAAATATTTAAATTCCATAGCCAGCAGATCCAAGGATGTGGTTTATACATATTCAGAAAGAGTAGTTGTGGTGCAGTCTAGATTTATTTAAGTGGGAATATAAAAAGACACATACTACTAAATTATCTGGAAACTGAAACAGAAATACATTTTCAGGCTGGGGTACCTGAAGCCCAAAAGATATGGTGAGTTATTTTTTTGCTATCATGTTTCTTGTGGTTTTAACTCTTCTCACAATAAATCTGGGAAATACACCTTCCAGAAAAGTCAGTACTTCCTCAGTTACAAGCATTCTTCAACTATCAGAAAGTAAAATTTAATAACAAGCAGAAAGCCTGATCCAGTTTCATTAATGCAACTGTCCATTGCTTCCCTTTCGGGGGACTTGATGTTTCTCTGTTGTGAGGGCTGCCTTCAGATGGCACAGGTCCTCTGTTGCCGTTGCCCTCAACGTGCATGTCCTCTGTCTGCACTGTTGTCCTGTGCTGTACGACGTCTGTGTCTCAGTCCCTCTTCACCCAGATCCTCTGCCTGTTGAAAGAAAGGGACCTATATATTTTGTTCTGCATCCATGTAGCATTATTATTTAACAGTTTATTGAGATATAATATACCTATAGAAAACAGCCCACGCCATAAGTATACAGATGGATTTTTACAAAGTCAACATGTGTGTTCAAGAAGCACCCACCTCACAAAACAGATGTCACCAGAAGCCGAGAAACCTCTCACACATTCCTTGCTAGTCACTAACCATCCCTCATCACTGATGCCTCTATCAAAAGTCACCATATCCTGACTTCTAACAGCACAATTCAATTTTTTTTTGCTTTTTGTACTTTATATAAGTGTAATCGTACAGTGTATAACTTTCAGGTCTTGCTTCTTTTGCTTAACGTGTTTGTGAGATTCATCTGTGTTGTTGAGTTGCAGGGTGTTTATTCTCATCGTTCTATGTGCTCCATTATGTGACTAACCAGTTTATCATTAAGCTGTCATAGGAACTTTGACATTTCCATAGTATCACAATGTTGAACAGTGCTGCTATTTTTTTAAAAAAACAGAATTTAAGGCTTTTGCTATTACAGGTGGGCAGTATATTTGGGGAGTGGCAGAGCTAATTTTATAAGTGGTTTTATTGATAACCTTGGGAAGAAAACATTATCCACTGCTCTACCTCTAAAGTATAATCAAGCTACCTCTAGTATTTCAATGCCAAGGAAAATTATTATTTAAATACACTGTGTACAAGATTTCCTTTGGATTTCCTCCCATTCAGTATTACTGAGGATTGTTCAGCAGCATTCATCAGGAGATGATTATTGACAGGACATCAGTTTGTTATAAGATCTTATCAGGAACAGGGTAGACCATAATTTCAAAACGGATTAGAGATTTAACTGGTCACACAGATGTCTTGCCAAATTTCATTTGTGATACCATAAGAAAAAAAAAGAACAAGGATAATATTTGAAAATTTCAAAATCTGTTTTCTGAAAACATATAAAGCTTTACTATTTAATTAATCTCCATCCAAAGCTTTTTTTTCCATGGGCTCTGCCAAGGGGACTGTGATAAATCACACATAAAAGTTGCATATACTGTGATGTTTATGAAGAGGACTCTACATCATTTAGCCACATTAGCAGTCTTGCATATCTGCACACTAAACACTGGTTATCAATGATTAATGGACAACATGCTTGAACAGTGGTCTCTTACTTGAGCTAATGAACTAAATAGTTTATTTCATGCTCCATTTCCACAAATAAATGGCTGTAATGCATAATGTGATAATACTTCCTGATTTCTTTGAAGTGCATTTTCTAGTCTATAATGAACAAATTTTTTTTTTAAAAAATCAAATTTGGTCAGGCATTGCATTAATGTGATTTTACATGTCAGATAGATTATGAAATGTTGCTGAAATCAAAATGTTTACACCGAAGGGAACAGAGTTGTTAAAATTGAGCAACTTAAAAGGACACCATGATGAGGTTTAAAAAAGAGCTCATAATAGACTTTTCTCTTACTTTCATTTCAACTACCTTCTTGGATAAATTTAAGTAAATAAAAAGCTATTTATTCTACATATTTATGTAATCTTGTAAACATTCTTATTTCCTTAATCATTATGGTATATTATATAGCAGAATTATGATTTAGTTTTCCATTAATATTAACTTCAGTGAAGAAACAGAAATTATATATTTTGTATACAAAAATATATGAAACCAGGCTGGGCGCGGTGGCTCACGCCTGTAACACCAGCACTTTGGGAGGCCGAGGCGGGTGGATCATGAGGTCAAGAGATCGAGACCATCCTGGCCAACGTGGTGAAATCCCGTGTCTACTAAAAATACAAAAATTATCGGGGCGTTTGGCACGCGCCTGTGGTCCCAGCTACTTGGGAAGCTGAGGTGGAAGAATCGCTTGAACCCAGGAGGCAGAGGTTGCAGTGAGCCGAGACTGCACCACTGTGCTCCAAAATATATATATGTATACACAAAATATATATGTATACACAAAACCTTTGTATTGAACAAGAACAGTGTATGGGACATAATCACCCCCTACTTTGACTCCTCTCATCTTGACTGCCTTCTAAATCTAAACTGTGGAGTTAGTTCATCCCCTGCCCTGGATGAAAACTTGGGCAGACCCCATAACATCTCTGGTCTCCTTTAGGTGACATAAAAGTTTTAATAGTCGGCCGGGTGTGGTGGCTCACGCCTGTAATCCCAGCACTTCGGGAGGCCGAGGCGGGTTGATCACGAGGTCAAGAGATGGAGACCATCCTGGCCAACATGGTGAAACCCCGTCTCTACTAAAAATACAAAAAATTAGCCGGGCATGGTGGCACATGCCTGTAATCCCAGCTACTTGGGTGGCTGAGGCAGGAGAATCGCTTGAACCCAAGAGGCGGAGGTTGCGTTGAGCCAAGATTGCGTCATTGCACTCCAGCCTGGGCAACAAGAGCAAAACTCCGTCTCAAAAAAAAAAGAAATTTTTTTAATAGTCACTAGAGATCATAAATAGCATCTCAATATAGCGATTGATATGATCTGTTGTTTTTAATTATCAAATATCCAAGCTTGCTTTAAAATTGAGGCTTCTAATTAGCATTTCTAATTTCCTTTCTTTCTCTTCTCATAAACCCTTTTTCTGGCCCTTCAGGTAGAGAGGAGGTAGGAAAAGGGTTCTCTTTTTATTGGTCTTGTCATCTTTATCTGGCATCTGTGCGCTCTTCTGGGTTCAATAGGTGTTTAAACGCAAGTCTATTTCTTTTAAAAGCTGGTGAGGTTTCGCCTAAGACAAGTTTCCTTATAGAGGACAGCGTATCTAATTTATACAAAGTAATTTACTTCTTATTTTAGCTCCATGTAACCCAGCAGTATCTTCGGATTCTTTTTGCTGAGATCTATTTTGTACCTCTACAGTACTTAGTTTTTTGGGCAGGGCCTAACATCAATAAGGCCAGCTTTTTCCTCCTGGTTTTTGAAGGGAAATTCATGCATTCTCTGGGGGTACAAGCCATGTGCAACTCAGGAAATTCTTCCTTGCTTTGCCATAGGGACAGCTAGCCAGAGTAAATAAAGATGTAGAGTGCATAGGTATGAATATACAACAGACCACTAGGTCCTCCAGTTGCAGATGACATGTTAAATACTCTGAGGTCCCTCACTGAAATCCTTCTGTCTAAGCAGAAACCCATATTCTCTTTAGAGCAGGTGGAATTCACAATAGAGCCTCAGTTCTCTTTAGAGAAATGCTTTCTTTCATATCGATCAAATTCAAATCCTTTTGTAACCTCAATATGAGTGAGGGGTTTGAGCTGTGAAATTCTTTGTAAATCATGCATATGTTTTAGCATATCCTTTGGGATGCACCTATGGTCTTTTGCACAGCCAAAAAATATTTTTTTTACATTGTATTATGCTTATTTTTTATAACATTCTTAATAAATCAGGCACTTAACACAAAGATGAAAACAATAATTTTCATGGCATAGGTTTTATTGAAAGTTGGTGGGACTACAACAAACTCAACAGTTTCTGTACAGAAAACTGGAATAGATATTTTTTCTAAGTCTTACAAATGGCCAACAAGTGTAGGGAGAAAATGTTCAAAATCATGAATCATCAGGGAAATATAAATCAAAGCCACAATAAGATCTCACCTCACACCCATTATGATGATTATTATAAAAAGACAAGAGATAAAAAGTAATGGTGAGAATGTGGAGAAATGACCTTTAATACTGTTCGTGGGAAGGTAAACTGTTACAACTATTATGGAAAAAAGCATGGAAGTTCCTCAAAAAATTAAAAATAGAACTCCCATATGATCCAGCAATCCCACTTCAGGGTATACAGGTATTGATCGACTTACGACCTATGCAACTTACGACCATTCGGCTTTATGACCACAATCGCTAGCCACAACTGCTCCACGTCTGGCAGCTGGGCGTATGACAGTGCAGACCAGCTTCCGGCAGCACTACCATCTCCGCATGCATATAGCCTACTCAACTTACGACCAAATCGTGTTACGACCGGTCTGTCAGAACCAATCGTGGTAGTACGTATATCCAAATGAAATTAGTATCTCAAAAGGATATCTGTACCCGCAAGTTCAGAATAGCCAAGATACAAAAATAACCTATGTATTCATCAATAGATGAACAAATAAACTGTCGTGTGTATGTGTATAGAGTATACACACATACACACATATATATA
This sequence comes from Cebus imitator, assembly GCF_001604975.1. Classification (NCBI taxonomy): domain Eukaryota; kingdom Metazoa; phylum Chordata; class Mammalia; order Primates; family Cebidae; genus Cebus; species Cebus imitator. The sequence continues at coordinate 958,558 of NW_016107738.1, read as the reverse complement.
ATGAAATATTATTCATATAAAAGAAGGAAATTCTGCCATTTTTGACATTGATGAAGCTGAAGGCAATCATGCTAAGTGAAATACGCCAGAAATAGAAAAACAAATACTGAATGATCCCCCTTATATGTAGAATCTAGAAGAGTTGAACTCATAGAAGCACAGAGTAGAATGGTAGTTGCCAGGGTCAAAACGTGGTGACTGTAGTTAACACTACTGTATTCTTTACTTGCAATTTGTGAAGAGAGTAGATCTTAAGTGTCTTCACACTCCGTCCTTCCTCTACACGCAAAAGGATAACTTTGTGGTGAGGATGTCTTAATTAATCTGATTATAATAATCATTATACAATGTGTAGGTATATCAAAACATGACATTGTACATCTTAAATATATACAATTTTTATTTTTTAATTGCACTTCATAAAGCTGGAGAAAAAGAAAGTCAGATACTTTTTTTTTTTTTTTTTTGGTCTATGAAACAGTAAGATTTCTGCCTCTGGCCATGACAGAGTAGCAGAAACCAGATTTACCCTCCTGCCTTAAATAACATTAACAAAAACAAGACAAAATACATCAAAGGACTGTTTTCAGACCTTTAACAAAAGGCAACATAGGGCAGAAACTCCTGAGAAAAGGGAAACAAATGATGAGAAGGGAAAAGCTGAACTCCATGCCTCAGTATATTTTCTTCAGTTTCCAGGCTACAGCAAAAGCTGAAAAAATTAATCATGAACACATGAGCATTATAAGACATGTTGAAGGAAGTCTTCAGGCAGAAGTTCAATGATATCAGATGGGAACATAGATCTAAAGAGAGGAATAAAGAGCACCGGAAAGTGTGAATATATGGGCAAGGATAGCAGAGTTGAAAGCTATCTCCAAACTCTCCACTGAAGCCCAGTACCTAGGGATATACTCATTAACCAAGAAGGAAGGAACCATGCTAACAACTGTTTTTTTTTTGTTTTTGTTTTTTCCTTATTTTTCAACTTTTATTATAGATTCAGAGGGTGTACGTGCAGGTTTGTTACCTGGGCGTATAGTGTGATGCTGAAGTTTGGGGCAGGAATAATCATGTCATCCACGTACTGAGCATGTTATCCAACAGTTAGTTTTTTTAACCATTGCCCCTTTCCTTTTCTCCCACCTCTAGAGAGAAACACCTTTCCAGTGTTTATCGTTGCCATCTTTATGTCCACGAGTACCCAATGTGTAGCTACCACTTATAAGTGAGAACATGTGGTATTTGGTTTTCTGTTCATGTGTTAATTCACTTAGGATAATGGTATTCAGCTGCATCCATGTTGCTGGAAATATCGTGGATGCATAGTATTCCATGGTATATATGTAACACATTTTTTTATCCAGTCCATCATGGTTGGGTACCACGTCTTTGCTATTTTGAATGGTACCACAATGAACATGAGAGTACATGTGTCTTTTTGGTAGAACGATTTGTTTTCTTTTGGATATATACCTAGTAATAGGATTGCTGGGTCGAATGGTAGTTCTGTGAGAAATTTCCAAAATTCTTTCCACAGTGGCTGAACTAATTTATCTTCCCACCAACAGTGTATAAATGTTCCTTTTGCTATGCAGCCTCACCAACATCTGTTGTTTTTGACTTTTTATTAGTAGCCATTCTGAATGGTATGAGATAGTATCTCATTATGGTTTTGATTCATGTTTCCCTGATGATTAATTATGTTGAGAATTTTTTCTTTTATGTTTGTTTGTTGCTTGTATGTCTGATTTTGAGAAGTGTCTGTTTATGTGTTTGGCCCATTTTTTAATAGGGTTATTTGTTTTGTCCTTGTTCTATTATTTGAATTTCTTATGCATTCTGAATATTAGATTTTTGTCTGATGCATAATTTGTGAATATTTTCTCCTATTCTGTAAGTTGTTTGTTCACTCCGTCAATAGCTTCTTTTTCTGTGAAGAAGCTCTTTAGTTTATTAGGTCTCTCTTGTCAATTTTTGTTTATGTTGCAATTGCTTTTGAGGACCTAGTCACAAATTCTTTCCCTTATTTCCCAAGGCCAGTGTCCAAAATGGTATTTCCTAGGTTTTCCTCTAGGATTCTTTTTTTTTTCTTTTTTAAAACTTATACTTTAGGTTCTGGGGTAGATGTGCAGAACATGTAGGTTTGTTACATAGGTATACATGTGCCATGATGCCTTGCTGCATCCATCAATCACCCTGTCATCTACATTAGGTATTTCTCCTAATGCTATCCCTCCTCTATCCTCATACCCCCTGCTATCCCTTCCCTAGCCTCCCACCCCCTGACAGGCCCCAGTGTGTGATGTTCCCCTCCCTGTGTCCTTGTATTCTCATTGTTCAATACACACATATGGGTGAGAATATGCAGTGTTTGGTTTTCATTTGATGCCTTACATTTAAATCTTTAATCCATCTTGAGTTAATTTTTGTATATGATAAAATATAGGGGTCCAGTTTCATTCTGTATATAGCTAGCCAGCTATTCCCATACCATTTATTGAATAAGGAATTATTTTCCCATTACTTATTTTTGTCAACTTTGTCAAAGATAGATGACTGTAGGTGAATGGATTTATTTCTGGATTCTGGATTCTGTTCCATTGGTCTATGTGTCTGTTTTTGTGCCAGTACTATGCTGTTTGGGTTACTGTAGCTTTATAGAGTAGTGTGAAGTCAAGTGTGATGCGTCTGGGTTTGTTGTTTTTGATTAGAATTCCTTTGGCTATTCAGGCTCTCTCTCTTTTTTTTTTTTTTTTTTTTTTTTTTTTTTNTCCATATACATTTTGGCATAGTTTTTAGCAGTTCTGTGAAAAATGACATTGGTAGTTTGATAGGAAAAACTTTGGCTCTGTAGATTGCTTTGGGCAGTATGGGCATGTTAATGATACTATTTTAAACCATGCACATGAGATATTTTTCCATTTGTTTGTGTTATCTACAATTTCTTTTAGCAGTGTTCTGTAGTTCTTTTTATAAAGATCTTTTACCTCCTAAGTTTTATGTATTCCAGATATTTTATTTTATTTTTTGTGACTATTTTAAATAAAATTGCTTTCTTGATTTGGCTCTTGGCTTGAACTATACTCGTGTATAGAAATGCAACTTTTTTTGTACATTGATTTTTGCATCTGAAATCTTGATTAAATCATTTATCCGTTGTTACAGCCTTTTGTCAGAGTCTTTAGGGTTTTCTCTGTTTAGAATTATATCATCAGTGAACAGAGATAGTTTGACTTCTTTTTCTATTTCAATGCCTTTTATTTCATCCTCTTGCCTGATTGGCTAGCACTTCTAGTACTGTCTTGATTAGGAGTGGTGAGAGTGGACACCCTTGTCTTATTTCAGTTCTAGAGGAGAATGCTTCTACTTTGGGTTCAGTCAGTATGATGTTGGCTATGGGTTTGTCACAGATGGCTCTTATTATTTTGAGGTACATGTCTTTGATGCCTTGTTCCTTGAGGGTTTTTATCATTAAGGATGTTGGATTTTTTTTTGAAAGGGTTTTCTGTATCTATGGAGATAATCACATAGGGTTTGTTTTTATTTCTGTTCATGTGGTGAATTATATTTATTGATTTGCATATGTTGAACCAATTTTTGAATCTCAGGAATGATGCCTGCTTTATCATGGTGAATTAACTTTTTGATGTGCTATTGAATTCAGTTTGCTATTATTTTGCTGAGGATTTTTGTGTCTATGTTTATCAGTATATTGATCTGTAGTTTTTTTTTGTTGTGTCTTTTCCAGGTTTTGTTAACCAGGTGATACTGACTGTAGAATTAGTTAGGGAGGAGTCTGTCCTCCTCAATTTTTTTTTCTTTGAATAATGTCAGTAGAATTGGTACCAGCTCTTTATTTTATATGTAGTAGAATTCACCTGTGAATCCATCTGGTCCAAGGCTTTTTTTCATTGATAGTTTTTTTTTTTTTTTAATTGTACTTTAGGTTCTGGGGTACATGTGCAGATCATGCAGGATTGTTGCATAGGTACTTACATGGCAAGGTGGTTTGCTGCCTCCATCCCCCATCACCTATATCTGGCATTTCTCCCCATGTTATCCCTTCCCAACCTTCCTACCCCACGCTGTCCCTTCCATAGCTCCCCCTACAACAGACCCCAGTGTGTGATGCTACCCTCCCTGTGTCCATGTATTCTTATTGTTCAATACCCACCTATGAGTGAGAACATGTGGTGTTTTATCTTCTGTTCTTGTGTCAGTTTGCTGAGAATGATGGTTTCCAGATTCATCCATGTCCCTACAAAGGACACAAACTCATCCTTTTTTATGGCTGCATAGTATTCCATGGTGTATATGTGCCACATTTTCCTTGTCCAGTCTATCATTGATGGGCATTTGGGTTGGTTCCAGGTCTTTGCTATTGTAAACAGTGCCGTAATTGACATACTTGGGCATGTGTCTTTATAATAGAACAATTTATAATCCTTTGGATAATGGGATTGCTGGGTCAAATTTCGGAATTTCTGTTTCTAGATCCTTGAGGAATCACCACACTGTCTTCTACAATGGTTGAACTAATTTACACTCCCACCAACAGTGTAAAGTTTTCCTATTTCTCCACATCCTCTCAAGCATCTGTTGTCTCCAGATTTTTTGATGATTACCATTCTAACTGGTGTAAGATGGTAGATACATTTTTAAATTACCGATTCAATTTTGGAACTTGATATTCATCTGTTCAGACTTACAATTTCTTCCTGATTCAATCTTGAGAGACTGTGTGTTTCCAGGTATTTTTTCATTTTCTCTAGACTTTTTTAGTTTGTGTGCATAGAGGTGTTCGTAATAGTTTCTGTGAATCTTTTGTATTTTTGTGGGATCAGTTGTAATGTCACTTTTGTCATTTCTGGTGGTGCTTATTTGCATCTAATCTCTCTTTTTTTCTTTGTTAATCTAGCAAGTGGCCTATTTACCTTGTTTATCTTTTCAAAGAACCCACTTTTGGTTGTGTTGATTCTTTGTATCAATATTTGTGATATTGATTTCATTCAGTTCTATTCTGATTTTAGTTATTTACTTTATTCTCTTAGCTTTGGGATTCATTTATTCTTGTTTTCTAGTTCCTCTAGGTGTGATTTTAGATCACGCCTAACAAGTCTTTAGGAAAACTGACAGATTTCATTGTACCAAAGTGGCCAAAATTTTCAAACCAATCTTCATATCTACAAAGTGGTTCAATACTATCCATGTCCACCCAGAAGGACAAAATTAACAATAATGAAAATTGAAGTTGGTAACATGCAATATTCATTACTGTTCAGCCCTGTGTCCTACATGTTTAAGAATAAAAAACACAGCAAAAATTTTTTGTTGTCTATTTTTAATATGTTGCCCAAACATAGTGAATATTGGAAAAGCACTTTAAGCATTTCATGATACTCAGTTTTGGACAAAGTATCTTTACTATAGATGGCTGGAAGACAATTGGAGTCTATTGGTTTGCCTGGAACATAGATTGGAGAGAAGTTATCTTTTGGTCTGGGAGTCAGTTGTTTTTTGGTCTGGGAGTCAGTGTTGTAAAATCAGAACTCAGTGTAAGTGAACTTCATGACGCTCAGTGCAGATAGAGCTCCTGGTGCCTTCTAGAAACATCTTTACTTTTCCATAATATAACACAATAAATAATGTTATCTTTGAAGTACTAAAATTATAGAAACCATATAAGGCCAAAAATTTTCTTTCCAGTATAGTTAATGTGGTTTTATTGAAGAAAAGGATAAGCTTTCTATATCCTAACATATATGAATAAATGGTATCTTTTATATAAAAAAATTTAATTATATATAATTTAATTATATTAACACTGTATAAAGTTCTCCAGAACTAGAAAAAGGCTCATTCAAAATACTTCATGGAGAGCAATTCCATATATATTGCCTCACATATATTTAAAACTGCCTTATTAAATTAAATTTGGCTTAAACCTGCCTCTGTAAGCAGCAAAAAGCAACCTATCTTAGTATGTAAACAAACTGCAACCTAACTTAATAATATATTCTTGTAACGAGTAGCTGAGTCCTAGCCAATCATAGTAGCTGGGCTTTAGCAAATCACAGGTTGCCAACTGATCAGGCCATGTCCGTATAAAGCACATGCCTCATCACACCAGGCCCAATAAGGCCCAAATGTGAAGCTGTAATCGACCATGCTGTTTCTGTACATCACTTCCTTTTTCTGTCTGCAAATATTGCTTGTCTACACTGATCGGTGGAGCTCCTTGAGCTTCAACTTGTTCAGGGTGCTGCCTGATTCATGAATAATCCTTTGCTTAAATAAACTCTGCTAAATTTAATTTGTCTGAAGTTTTCTTTCTAAATATAGCTCATATTAAACTTTCAGAGTGTCAGTGATTACTTTCCCACAAATATCAATTTTGGAAAGTTAAAAATTTCAAGTCTAGAAACATTTCAACACAAAGTGGTAGGCATTATGATATGAATTTTGAAAACTTGTTTTAATTTGAATTTTTCCTTTGAATTAATGAATTTATATGCAACCACAATATTTTTATAGTCATTTTTTTGTTTCTTTTTCTTGCTAGCTTGTGATTTCCTGGACAGCAGGGTATCTTACTCATCTTTACATTTCCAGCACCTCATAGAGTGTTTCTTGATAAATAATAGAAAATAAAAAATATCTTTTGGAAAGATCAATCATTTTGACTTTGATCTTATTAGTCTGCACATAGTGTCTATCAGTAACATCATTATGGAATCAGATGAATATTAATAATTACATATTTCAAAAATCTGATTACATCATAACTGTGAATGATATATGAAGAACATGTTACAATATGAGGCTGAAGGAAGCAGCATCACCAGTTCATTGAAGTAGGTCAGTATACAGACATCCAGCATTTAGATAGCATTTCTTCTTTTTAAAGCATTGGAATAAACACTTGGAGTAAGAGAACTGGCATATTGAAAATCAAACTCAGTATGCTTAAAGACACTGATTTCCAGACAACTCAATGATATTAATAATACAGGTATTAAATAAGTATTTTGCATTTTACATTGTGAAATTTTTTCCTTTTCATGACAATTTTACATGAAATGTTGAAATAACTGTATAGCTGTCTTCATCACTGTAACACTTATGTGATTACAGGAAGCTTATTATTTAGATAAATGTCTTATTTAAGTCATCATTTACTTTGGGAATAAAGTGTATTTGTTTAAATGGGTGTAAATTGTGTAATGTTTCACCATCTTTATTACACTGAGTTGGCTAAGCATACACTAACTAGTCAGAAGAACAACAGGGTGCAAGGGCAATGGATTTTGCTCTGTCTCTGAAAATAACATAGTCCTCTCTCTTCATCTGAAAAACTGAAAACATGCATTTGATATAGTTTTTACAACAAAGGGGATTTGCTTGCTAATGTAAAGGTAAATAACATACACACATCTCACCTTTTTTGTTTCATTATTAATATTTCAGTTAATTTTGAAAAAGTTATTGTGTTGTATGTCCTGATCTTTGGAGTCAATTTACCACACCCAGTTGAGAAGAAGGGATTGTTAGACAATTATGTTCTTATTGCCTTCTGTACTAGAGTTGTAATCAATGATCCAGCAAGCAATAAAAAAGTCATTTCTAGTTATTGATAAACGTTTGTGTAGTAGACAAATATCTAAAAGGCAGAATAGCAAATTAAGGAAAAAATCCTTTGAACAGACCAGTTAGCGATAGGGCTTTAAAAAAAAAAATTGTAGTTCCATTTAAAGGCAAACTGTGGACTTACACCATAGGATTGAATAGAGTCTTTGGTTTTTGTGTTCACAAATTTATGTCTCACTGACTTTGCTAGTAAATTTTCTAAAACAGTATTCATTTATGTTGGTTACCATAGAAACTAAAAGTGCTCCTTTCCTGTGTAGCTCTTTACATACATTCCCTCCCCTTTCTTGCTTCTCAAGTCTGCTAAATTGCTTTATGTGGCATTTCATGTAGAATAACCTTTGTTTTCTTAAATCTTTTATGAAACGAAGCTTCATAACTTCAAATGTGTTACTTTATATTAATCGAAATTGTAATTTTGAATTGTGAATTTTGCTAAAAAATGACTAACTGAATAAAACAATTGTTTTTTAAATAAAATCTATATATCAGTAGAAAGTTTTAGAATAACTCTAAATGTTGTTTTGTTAAACAAAGAAGAAAAAAATTAAAAATAATTTTCATAATCAAAAGGTGAATATTTTGGCAAGTGTTATCAGCTACATAGGAGGCAGTTATTAGTAACTATTGTGGGCCCAGCTTTGCGATGGGCTTGAGGGAATACCAAGACTTGGAAAATGGAGTCTGCTTCAAAGTTTTTACAAATCAATTCAACTGCAGAGCCTATAAATATAGTAAGTGGTAGAAATTAAAATTTTAAGCCCCGTCACTTGAGACATATGCAGAATATGTGTTCATGTTACACAGTGATTACATGCACTAGTCATATGCATCTGTAAGACATGGTCTCACCATCAATATTTCTTTTCCTGTATAGATTTTGATGCCAGGTTGCTTCCCTTTCCTGCATCATTCTCCCAATGATATTAAGGCAGCATGTAGAGCTGAATGAGAACGTTGGGCTCAGTATCTAGGAAACCAGAAATGTAGCCCTACCATCATCACTATGTAGCTGTGAATCTGTGCACCCTTGAGTAAGTCACTTTATTTCACTCACCTTTATTTTTCAAATCAATAGCAGGAGAGACTAGATGAGGGTTCTTTAAGATCTTGTGTCACGCTGGAAACTAATTCTGATTCTGTTAGCCTAAAAATCTATTTTTAGATAGTATTGTGGCATTTTGGAATTCTGAGTGATCTATATGAAGTACCTGTTGGAATTCCCTGGAGTCCCTTGAGTCCCTGGGAGTGACAGCTGGGTGAAAGAGCAGTAGACAGGCCTCTGAGTGTGGGTTGTCTTGAGGTTTCAGTGTGTTGACAAGAATGCAGAATGGCCACATTTTAAGAGCTGTTTTCCAATACAGTTGGAACTCTGAAAAGCGGCCTTGTGATTGGGTCATTGGGGATCCACTATCTAGGTACTTTGTGGTTTAACTAGTATGTTCCTCTACCGAAAAGCCTTTTTGTAAAATTTGGAAGCATCGGAAGCTCAGAATCCATCTACTGTTTCACATATACAATGGAAAACATGTTAGTGCCTACAACATATTTTCCCTAAAGCCTTATTTTAAGTTTTCAGTAGATATATTCACTCTCCTAGCAATTATCAAAATTTGAGAATTATTGGACTAATACTAGGTTTGCCCATGTCTTCACTCTCATTGTGAATATATATTGTCTCAGTTTCACAACTTTATTATGAGCAATAACATAGCAAATGTGAAAATATTTTGTAAACTAGACAGTATGATAGAAATTATATGATTGCTAATAATATATGTTTTGGTGTTTTTTTTCTTTTTTACCATCAGGAAACCATTATCATTCTAATCACAGCAATTTTGCTTTAGTAAAAGTAAGGTAGTTACTGGCAAATACTTCTTGCACACCTTTATGTCTTTCTCTAAATTGCATCTACTATCATGTGATCCTACAGCACAGTATCCTCAGCCTCTTTTCTGAATGTGGCTTAAACCTGACTCTCCCTTGAAGACTCTGCCTCCCTCTCAGACTTCTCACGGTTAGCTGTTTTCTCTTTTGCATCCCTCGTATCACTGGCCTGGAGTTCAGGTCTCGGTTGCTCCTCATTACCGTTTCCATACCTTTTATCTCTTTCTTTACTGTAGCCACACTCTCCCTCCTCCCAATCTAGACACATTGTATTCTTTGTCATTATATGATACCACTCTTTAACAATATGGAACTTATTATGCACCACATAGTATTCTAACCATGTAACAGAGATCCCTTTATTTAATCTTTACCATCATCTCCATCTGGCACGCAAAGTAACTGAGGTACAGAATTAAGTCACTTGCCTGAGGTCATAGGTTTAGTAAGAAGCAGAGCTAGAACTCAGGTGTTGACAGTGTGCCTCCTCTGTTCACGCTTTATCTACGCTGCCTCCGTTTCTACTGTGTCTGGCTCCATCTCACTCCACCCTATCACTCTGGTTTATTTCTCCTCAAAGTACTTTTTAACACCTCAAATATTAAATATTTGTCTATTTATTATTGGCCTCGCCCTACCAAAATGTCAACTTTGAAAGCAGAGAATTTGCTATTTTTTTCAGTGCTCACCAGTGGCCATACTATAGTAGGCATTTGATGAAATTAGCTGGCTGTCGTGGCGCGCGCCTGTAATCCCAGCTTCTTGGGAGGCCTGAGGCAGGAGAATCGCTTGAACCCAGATGGCGGAGGTTGCAGTGAGCTGAGATCATGCCACTGCACTCCAGCCTGGGTGACAGAGTGAGACCCTGTCTCAAAAAAAAAAAAATGTTTGGTGAATGAATGAAAGAATGAACTAAACAGTAAACCATGTGTTTCTATGCTTGAGCTGAGACACTGCAAACTGTGTGCTTTGCTGGCAGGCTGGTTCTCTGTCAGGGTTTGCCAGTAGGGGCAACTAGAAGTTTGCAAGGATAGAGGAGGTAGGGGTACTCATGCCTGCTCCCTCCAGCATTTCCCCAGCAAAGCTTCTTTGCCTCAGAAGCAGTATCAGTTCCTTCCACAGCTGCTGTGGATACCAAACTGCAGTTTTTCAAACACCCATGTGACCAGCCTTATTATGAGTGCTCAGGGACACCAGTGCCAGATGAACAATGCCCCTTCCTCAGAGATCTGAGTTCAGTTCCATGGGTCCCTTCTCCAAGCATCTAAGTTGTATCATTATAACCTTTTCCCCTTTTTATTCCCAGCTGCTGGAGGTGGTAGCTGCTCTTTGTGTTACTATCCCAATGATTTCTTAATATTCCTTTTTGTGTCTTTTCAGTTTTCCAATACATGCTTAATAATTTTTTATGTTAGGTTCTGTGTTAATAACTGGCATGGGTTTTGTCTCCTGTCTCCCAACCAATACAAAACTAAAAACAGACCTTCAAAGATGAGATTTGGGGATTGCATTGTGTGTACCTGAGTTTGCATACAGCACTGAGTTCTGTGCAAATGTGTAATGAGGTATTAGTAATATATAGTGTCATCAGGATTATTAAAATTTTCATCTGCTGTTAATTGTGTAGAAGTGTCTAATAATGAAGTGCATTTGTAGCTCCTGACCATTGTGGAAGTAATGACAATTACAAGCACTGTGGTATGGAATGGTTTTCTTCAAATGCACTGGAGAACTCACAGAAGAAATTCAAACCCAGGTCTCTAAGCTTTCAGCCAAAGTCATTATCAGAGAACAAGAGAACTGCTTTAAAAATATCTCTTGTTTCTTATAGCTTGCTGAAAATCAGGCACAAAATTTAATTGTGCAGGTTGCAGAATTACAGCATAAGTTGCAATCTTGCCAAATCTCTTATGTGATAGAGAATTGATTGGAAAGGAGTGAAACCTTGAGACTTGGAGTAGGGACTTCTGAGTGGATTTATACTGAGCATGAGGTTTAGTCAATGGCTATTTCCATGAAAACTAATAAAAATCAGAGGGAAAAACAATAGTACTTTAAATGATTAATAGTAAAACTGCAGTATTCATTAATGTTCTTTAGTAGAGAGATGTCTATCCAGTAGGGGTCAGTCCATATGTCACATTGTCTCTGTCCAATGAGTCACTGGAAATGAGAATGTTTATTTGAGTCTGTCAACATGGAAAAATGGTGTCAGTGGGCTGAACTGGTGGAAACCATTACCGAAAGCTCTCTTGTAATTCATGGCGTCTGATGTGCTATAGCAGCCAATCTGCTTGTCATCAGCAGCTGTCAGAGTGCCTCTCTGCTTCATTGCTCACATCTATATGTGTAAAACTCCTAGTCTTGCTCCTTGATTTTAGTCACTGTTTTACTGTTTTATACCACATTCTCATTCATTCTGAGTTGGAAGAGCCACAGTCTGCACCAGCTGCTTCATGTGCAGATACAGAACAAGGCCCCAGCCATGAAATCTTTTATTGGAATAAATACATGGTGGGGAGTTGTAATGTTGAGTGTATGGTAATATCAACCCATGAGAGAAGAATTATAGTAATTAAATGGGTAGACCTTGGAATCAGAATCATTTTGAAATCTGGTTTAGGTACCCACTAGCTGGGTAAATTTGGGCAAGTTAACTAAACTCTCTGACTCAGTTTCTCCATCTACAAAACGGCAATATTCATACATTTATAGAATTTCATAAGGATTAAATGAAATAATGGAACAGTCAATGTAGTAGGTTTTTAATTGCTGCTCTACCAAATTACCACAAATTTCATGGCTTCAAACAGCACAGCTGTGTTCTCTGATAGTTCTGAAGGTCGGAGGTCAGAAATAAATCTTACTGGGGGATAAAATTAAGGTATCAGCAGGGCTGCATTTCTTCTGGAGGCTCTATGGGAGAAGTCATTTATTTTTCTAGCTTCTAAAGGCCACCTGTATTTTCCTTGGCTTATGGCTCTTCATCTACCTTCAAACAGAGTAGCCAACACCATAGCATCTTCAAATCTCTCATTCTGTGCCTCCCTTTTCTTCTTATAAGAACATTTGGCCCAGTCAGATAATTGAGGATAATCCCCTCATATCAAGGTCATCTGATTAGCAGTCCTAATCCTCCTTTGCCATATGCAGTAACATATTCACAGATTCTGAGTATTAGGACATGGACATCTTTGTGAGGGACATTGTTCTGTCTACCACACTGAAATATTTGTTAAATAATTTATATGATATGCTTAGTACTGCCCCTGACACATAGTAGGCCATTAATAGAGATTTATATTTTTAGTACTGCCCAAAGTTCTAAAATATTTCTTTAGATACTGTAATTGGGAAAAGGAACATAAGTAATGTGGGAGATTTATGTAAATGGTGACTAGCATATGGATGAATCTATTTATTATTGAATGAGGAGAACACTGGTCACCCATGGATTTTCCCTGGGGTCCATCTTGGACTCTATTCTTCCGCAAGGTTTATCTGAATTATCTCATATGGGACAGCCCCTATCCTTTAAACAAAATCAGTAAGTATGTTGTCATTTTTTAAAGTTCCACCAGGTAAACATCACTGGTATTTGTCTGGTTGAATATAAATGTTAAACATGTATTTGTTATTGTTAATCCTGCATCTTAATATTCTTGCAGACATCTGATCTCCTTAAACTAAGAAATTGCTCTCTAAAAAAACCGTAAGTTGGTCTGGCAAAATTGTGTTTTCCTTATTATCTATGCTTCTTATTGTTACATACTAGAAACTTGTATGTTGGTATGTTGGTTTAATATTTAAATATATATATACACATATATAACAGAGGTCTCAGCATGTTAGGATGTTTTGGGGTAATTTTCTATGGTATAATAAAACCTTGAAAAAGCTGTGAAATAGGCTATGAGCCTATGTTTATTTGCAGGATCTTTCACCCGTTTTTACCTCTTTCCCTCTTTTAAGGATCTTTAGCACCCACATGTTTTCTTCCTTTTTGTCACTATCAAAGTCTGTTCTGAAAAAAGGAAAACCCACAGAAATGTCATTTGTAAACTTATTATAAATGTTTTTCTTCTCTGAAGGATATTTGCATGTTAGACTGCATCTCTTATGTAATGCCTTTGTTTCTTATTAAAGAAACTTTCAGTATCAGAATTAGGGGAAGGCTTTTATGTTTACAATCATATATGTTTAGAACTAATCCACCATACAGAACTGTGTAAGCTCTCTGATTTTCGCAATCTGGATCAAATCCCGTTTTTGGAAATGTAGACATTTCTATTCTATCTTATTTGATGCAACATCAATATTCAGTCTGCCTCAAAATACTTGATTTCAAGTAATGCCTGCTTGAAATCTCTGTGGGTTGAGCTTGTTGTGATTTGATCTCTGTTAATTGATTTGGCATTCATTCTGAAGCTGCCATTGGAAAAACGGCAAAAAAATTTGTTTTACTAACTCTTTTAAAACAACAGAACACAAATCAGAAGGGTGGTGGTATAGTTGCTTGTTTGTGTGATTGAAGTGGAAAACTTGTATGTAGAGTTGAGGTGAGGATGCTTTCTAGTTTTTCCAAATGAATCACCCAAATTTTCTCTCAAACCCCGTAGGCTTCATACTTAAAAAGATTTAGCCATGCACTGAATGCAATACAGTGTAATGGCATGCTGAAATTCAGAAGAGTGGAGATCCTATTTCCTCAGTCTGCCTTTTATTGCTGTCAGTGGTTTCCAGTTTGACTCCTGGTGCCCAGTAGTTAGGAACAATGTTATCATCAGAGAACAGTACTTGGGTTTTAATGCTTTGTAATGCTAGAGCTGACAAGTCATACTTTTAGAATGAATCTCCAGAGTCATGTGCTATGCTCCATTTGTGTGTGCAGTAGTCTCTGCTGTGCATGGAGAGCTTTGACCTTTCAGCAAGAGCTAAGCATGCCCAATATAAGGACTTATGTTGTTGAGCTGAGCTAGAACTTCAATCTATTGTACATTCAATCCCTTAAACAAAGGATTATTTCAAATGTCTTCATTTGGTAGGAGTATATTATTTCTCAGTTGCTCTAATGCTACCTTTGTTATGTGTATGTAAGGCTGTATACCTTCATGAAGAGTTGATGTAGATATTTTGAAACCTACTTGACACCTTGGGGCTATTTAAATCAAGCAAACGCCAAAAGGTAATTGAGGTGTGTTGTTTCTGTGGGCAAATAGTCAAAGGGCATTCAAGCTTTGGGGTCACATGTAATTTGAATAAAACACAGCTATACCTCAGATCCTACCATCTTATTTGCAAAAATTCTAGTCCAAGATTGTCTCCTTTAACCTTCTTTCAGTGAACTTACAGGAGGCAGAGGAGTCAGAAGGTAGGTTTATTCTGGATGGGGCGGTGGATTTTTCACAAGTATAATCTAACTCTA
>NW_016107738.1:929683-943583 GCF_001604975.1 Cebus imitator | reverse complement strand
TTTAGAGAAATTTCTGGTAGACATATTTATGAAAATGACCTGTAGTCATCCATGATCTAAAGTTAGAATGAATAGAAAGGATAACTATATCCTTTTAAAGTTCTTTCTCAGCAAATTCATAATTTGTCCCTGGGGAATTTTTTCTAAGCATTTTTTTTTTCTGAACATGTTTAAAAACTTTGGTCTTCTTTTTCTAATAAAGAATTTTTAATAGCCTTTAAAATTGCTGAATTGCATTTTCAATCATTTTTTTTTCTGCTTGAGCATTTCTGCTTCTATATAATTAGAAAAATTCAAAGTAGAGCTTATACTTTTCAAATTTCTGTCAATGTTCTATTTTAAACTATATAATATTAAATAAAAAGTTTTTAAAAGTAATGTTGGACTAAACAGAAATTTTTATTCAAAGGGTTCATTCAAAGTACTATACATGGAACATTTGAGCCTGTTCATATATCTTTTGTCTAAGGAGAAACTGAAGTTAGGGGGAGTTCAATAAGTTACCCAAACAGGTATGAAATTTTCATTAATATATTTGATTAACTCTGAGAGTCTCTCAACTGGAAGAGGTAATGTTTTCGATTTAGAGATAACCTGGAGGAGCAATTTAATGTTTTATTGTATATCCATTTTGTTGACAAAACCACTTGAGTGGTTTTATATATGTTGAGCTTTAAGTCTACATATGGGATTTTGTTAAATTCTCTTTAATTTTCTCAGGACAAATGGAAAGGAGAAAAAAATGTTAAGTCTGTATAGGGGTTGTAAGTCTTTAGATAAAAATTGGAATGTTAAGACCTCATATTGATAATTAATGGCTACATACAGGAATGCTTTAGTCCTTTGTGTGGGGCTTTTTTTTTGAGGGGGGATTAGAATTAGGTTCTAATTCTAATGTCATAACTTTGTGGTTTGAACAAAAAAGGAGCAGAACCCACCTTGGTAAAGAAATTACTCTGTGGTCGGGTGTGGTGGCTCATGCCTGCAATTCCAGCAGTTTGGGAGGCTGAGGCAGGTGGATCACTTGAGGTCAGGAGTTCATGACCAGCTTGGCCAACCTCTTGAAACCCCGTCTCTACTAAAAATACAAAAATTATTCAAGGGTGGTGGCTTGAGCCTGTAATCTCAGCTACCTGGGAGGATGAGGCAGAGGAATCACTTGAACTTGGAAGGCAGAGGTTGCAGTGAGCTGAGATGGCACCACTGCACTTCAGCCTGGGCAACACAGTGAGACTCCATTCAAGAAAGAAATTGCTCTGTAAGTCATTGAGTTCTGGTCACAATCCAGGACTACTTGCTGTGCATCCTACTTTGCTCACATAACTCATATCCTTTGTAAGAAAAGACTAACCTGAGGGCCCAGTGACGACTACACCATGGCCCAAATGAAAGTATGACTTTTGTCTTCATTGCTAAGCAATATTCATCCTAAAAGAGACTTCCTGGGTTGTTGTAGCAGGACTAGGTTAGGAAAGGCAAATGATTGACTGTTGTCACTAAGCTCCTACCCTCTGACTCCTGTAATGTAGCCTAATAAGAGCTTGATGTAATTGAACTAATACTCAATTTGATTTTCTCTTGTGGTGGATTAAAAAGAACAGATATAAACTTCCTTTTCACCTCCCTTATCTCTCCAGCTAAATTCTGATTTAATCTGAAACAAATACTATTTATGTAAAACAGATAAAGGAGTGTATGGGTAACTGTACATTCTTATCTGGGAGTTATAATTTAAGTCATATACCAGTGACTTCAAATTATTATATATATAATTGTTGGGTACCAGCCCCAACCCCATATGTGGGTGCCCTTAGTCCTGGCAGTGACAAGGGATTGAGAAAATGAAATAAAGACAGAGACACAAGAGTAGAATTACAGCATGGGTTCAGGGGACCAAGGCAAGCATGGGACCCAAACACTTATTATGTGGATAATCTCATTGATCTTACGGGCATGGAAGGGGAGGATAAAGGAGTAGGTAAGATAGCCAAGCACAGAGCACTTGAGATCCTTCTAAGACATGCTACACTAGTACTCTGAGTTGATCACTGATTGTTATCAGGGTACAACTGCATCAGAAGTATAGTGGATGAGGAGCCACCCGATCTGACCACACTCAATGCATCAATGGGCTTTTATCTCCCGAGCATTGATGACACAGAGCAACTAAAATCACTCTATATTCCCAGAACCTAGGCAGAGCCTGAGGTATTCAGTGATCTCTGCCCAGCAAGACTTTTCTCCTTGCCAGCTCCCATCTGCAAAGAGCCTCCCAGATCTTGTGAGCAGAGATCGCCTCCCTTCTCAGAGATCTTTGCATAAGCCTTCTTTACGAGGCCCTCATACAGTCATTCATGGGACCAGAGCAGAATTCCCTGCTCTGCAACCACCCTGAGGTGTTCTCTGGTGTTACTACGCTCTCAGATGGTCTTTACCTTAGGCCTCTTGTTGCTGCTTGATTTCTGATTAACTGCACCAATAATATAGTTTAGTTCGGTGTATAAACCTCAGTCAAGCAAGCTTATAGTTATTTAGATAGAATTAACATAGGTCTCCCCCTGGGCAACTTGACCTGCATATAATAACATCCTCAAATCCCTAAATTTATGTGATATGTGCATCATTCACTGGCTTTGCAGGAAAATGCTCAATTTGTGTAATTTAAGAAGCATTTACTAAGAGAACTAATTACAGACATCTGTGAAGAGTATAGTGTTAAAACATGCGCTCTGAATGAAGAGACTCCCCAAACAGGCTTTGTGTGAGCAACATGGCTGTTAATTCACCTGCGTGCAGGTGGACTGAGGCTGAAAAGGGCATCAGCAAAGGCCGGTGAGGTAGGAGTTGGTTTTATAGGTTTGTGGTAGGCAGTGGAAAGTTACAGAAGTTACTTTAGGGTGGTTTTTTGCAAACTGGGAGTGGGGTCATAAGTTTGCAAGCTGGAAGGGAGTCATAGGGTGTGGAGACACTAGGTTGACCAAGGTCGGTTACAAAGTCCAATGACCTTATCAATTAGGGTGGGAATAAGGAGCGATAGAGAATGTCTCAAAGTGGCCGGGCGCGGTGGCTCAAGCCTGTAATCCCAGCACTTTGGGAGGCCGAGGCGGGTGGATCACGAGGTCAAGAGATCGAGACCATCCTGGGCAACATGGTGAAAGCCCGTCTCTACTAAAAATACAAAAAATTAGCTGGGCATGGTGGTGCGTGCCTGTAATCCCAGCTACTCAGGAGGCTGAGGCAGGAGAATTGCCTGAACCCAGGAGGCGGAGGTTGCGGTGAGCCGAGATCGCGCCATTGCACTCCAGCCTGGGTAACATGATTAAAACTCTGTCTCAAAAAAAAAAGAATGTCTCAAAGTTAAGTAGGTGCCACAGGGATTGATAATTTCTTCAGTCTTCCAGTTACTTTAGATTTTCCAGAAACTCATCTGGAGTGGCCATGCAGGTCACAGAGGTTAACCTGGCATCCATGGAACAGTCAGTCAACCTAAAAGACCTTACATTTAGGGAAATCACAAAGGATACCTTGAGGCTAGTAACATCATTATCCCTGGGCTGAAAGGGGAAGGAGAATATTGGTTTGGAGGCAAGAAGAAGTGGGAGTGCTGCTTGGAGAGAGCTATGTGCAAGGGATCATATAAAAGCTGTGGTGTTTGGCTCTGAGACTCAGCCACCTTGAAGCAACTCTTCAGTAAAGGAGCTGGGAGAACTTCATTATTCTGTCTCCATCAGTTCTCTGCTAAGTGTACCTCTGAATTCAACAGAAGTCAGAGAGCAATGTCACTCATTGTTGAAGTCCATTTGACCCATACTCCTGGGATAAAATCTAGGGAAAAGAGTGAAGAAAAGATCCATAATAATAAATAGAAGACAGAATAATATGTAATTTAAAACTGGAAGATTCAGAGGCACTCAAATATTTCTGAATGTTTGTGAATAGTCATATGAATATTGATTTGAATTGTATAATTTTTTTGGAAATTATTCTGAATATGTCCTAACTTACTGATGTGTTCTAGAACTAACTTTATTGAATTAATAAACACACATACACCCCTGGACTCTTATCATAGAGGTAAAGTGAAGAATTGTAAAAGCATCCACACACACACACACACAAAACCAAATATCCTTCTATTCCAGACTTATTTGCATTTACTGGATGTTTCTTTTAGTTTAAAAAAATGACAAAAACAGTATCTAAAAAACCAAACTCTACCCTATATATGTATCTTTTGCCATAAACACTAGATAGAGAGAAGAATGGGACAAAAATAATTCAGAAGCCTGTGATTAAACAAGGGTTACCAGAGTAAGAGATTGCAGCCTACACTTATAATAAAACATGTTTTAATCTGAGATATTTGGGAATATTGAGACCACACTATCACATGATGCTTAATATCTTTGTTCCTTTGGCTACTACACATGCTAAACTTTGCCTGAAAAATCTATTCTTTCAGTCTGTCAAAGCAAAAAATTGGATCAAACCAAGAGATGAACCAGTGAGGAAGACTTTGTTCAATGCTATTGTAATAGGAGAGAGGTGAACACACTCTCTGAACTCAACTTCACTAAAACCAAAGACAGGAGGATTTTTGAGAGACAAAGACCTGGGGTGGAGCACATCTTAGGTTGTCTGTGCTGTGCTTAATAATTGGCCTTACCCAATGGAAAAGTAAATTTTCTCATATCTTCATGACAGAAGGTAGTTTTAAAGCTTGGAGCTAAATGAAGTTAGTCTTCTATCCTCCCACAGAGACTAGAAGATAGGGGAACTATCTTCTTAGATGAGCACATTTCAAAAGGATGGCTCCCAGGTCCTTGAGAAAGCAGTCCTGGATTGTAAAACTGGCAAGATGCTTTTAGAAAGATTATATCTTGTATTACGAGTGGAGAAAGAATTTACAAGTTTTTTGTTTTGTTGTTTTGTTTGGTTTGGTTTTAGTAAATGCTCTAAGAAAACAGGTCAGAAAGTAGAGTCAGGAAGAAGCCTATCTGAAATTTAGCCAAGCTGAGGGAGACATTAAGGCCATCTTGGTCAACTGTCATACACATTTGATTCCTTTTCCAATCTTTCATTGATCCCATCAATTCAATCCTTTTACTTTGGGCATTTCCCTAACCCTCATAAAGATTTCAGACACTGTCAATATATTGATGGCCTGCTACATCCATCTCTGCTTTAACTGAAGGTGCAGCTGACATAGATTCCAGCCTGGTGAGATCCACATCAGAGGACCCATTTCACCAGTACCTTGATCCTTGACCCACAAACAGGATAAAATTGTGTTGTTTTAAGACGCTCTATTTGTGGTCATTTGCTATGCAGCATAGACATTAGTACACTTCCTCCTTGTTCTTACAATCATATAAACACAGAGGAGAGAGGAAACTTAAAACTCTTCTGTGTTTTTATGTGGCATTTAAAACAAAATAACAATTCTTGGTAGAATCTGTAAGTCGCTGCATCATCAGGCTCCTGTCTACATCTTCAAGTGTATCTCATGCATGCTTTCCTTACTTGACCTTCCCTCCAGCCACAGCAGTTTTCTTACAGTTTCTAGAACATGGTGTTTACCGCCTAATGTGCCTCCATTTTGCTTTCTCAGTTAGAAGCTTTCTCTTACAAACCCCTTCAGCTCCTATTAACCTAGGTAAAGTATACCCTGTCTTCACTACTTAACATACATTTTATTATTTTTAAACTTGCTTATATATTCAGTTTCTCCCACTAGACTTTAAGGTACATGAGGTCAAAAACATTGTCTAGTTTTCTCATTTCCCTAATACATAGCAGCAGTCACTGGAACATATAGGTGCTCAAAAACATTTATTGAGAAAATAATTATTTCCCAAAACCAAGTTTCTTGAAAGTAGAGTTGTTGGTAAGTTGTGTGTATATTTTATAAAGTTTATCTATTCAACACATAAAACTTGTATAAATTTAAGGTACACAATGTGATGGGTTTTGTGTGTGTATGTGTGTGTGTGTGTGTGTGTGTGTGTGTGTGTTTTGAGACGGTCTTCTTCTGTCACTTAGGCTGGTATCCAGTGGCACAATCTTGGCTCACTTTGATCTCTGCCTCCTGAGCTCAAGTGATCCTCCCATGTAGCTGGGACTACAGGCAGACCTGTAGACCTCAAGTGATCCACCTGCTTCGGCCTCCCAAAGTGCTGAGATTACAGGCATGAGCCACTCCACCCAGCCTCAATCTTTTTCTTCTTTTAAGGTTATCATCTTAATCTGAGTACATCTCTAAAGACTGTATTTCCAAAGAAGGTCATATTCACAGGTAGGACTTCAACATATCTTTTGGGGAAATACAATTCAATCCATAACAGATGTGAATCAAGTGAGGGAGAGAGAGCTGAATCATCTGAGATTTCCAGAACAAAAGATAAAATTCCAAATCCTAAATTCAAAGAGAGATTGTGTAATATTAGCGGGGTCATGTAGATGAGCAGAGCAAAAGAAACATATGTATATCTTAAGCATGGGATGAGAAACTGCTCCATGAAATCTCTCACTACTCTACTTGAAATCTTAGGTAATTTAAAAAATTATCTATGCATGATATATTTATGAATAAGCTAATACTAGTAGCAAAAGGCAGTTTACCATGACAGAGAAAAGAAACAAATAACATAGGAAGAAGTTCCAAATTCATCTGGGAACAGACTTCTCAAACCATACAGGCAGAAGGGAGTAGAATGACATTTTCAAAGTACCCAAAGGAAAAACAACTGTCATCAAAGAATACTACATCTAGCAAAATTAACATTTAACTATGAAGGAGAGACATTTTTTTTTTCTCAAACAAAAACTGGGAGAATTCACCACCGCCAGACTTGTCTTGCAAGAAATGCTAAAGGAAGTTTATCAGTCTGAAAGAAAAGAGCACTAACGTGCAAAAGAAAACTTTAAGGTAAAAAACCCATTGTTTAAATTAAGTAAATAGGAAAATCTAGCATACTCCATTACTGTATTTATAGTGTGTGCAATCTACTTTAAAATCTAGCATGAAGCCTAAAAGAAAAATACCCAAAAATAATAATGCTACAGCAACTTGCTAAGAGATAGATAATATAAAAATATGTACATTGAGAGGACTAAATGTCACAGTGTGGGAGGGGGGAAGGTAGAGTTAAAGTGTAGACTTTTTCTTGTGTGGGTTTTTTTGACTTTTGTTTCTATTATCTTGCTTATGATGTAAGACAAGTTGTCATCTCTTTAAAATAACTTGTTATGTAAAATAACTTGGTAAGCCTCATGGTAACTACAGTGCATAAACCTACACTAAATTCACTAAAAATAAAAACAAATTAAACATACTACCAAATGCAATCACTTAACCACAAAGGAAGACAGGAAGGAAGGAAGGAGAATAGGAAGAGAGGAATCTTAAAACCAGAAAAAACAAGCCTAAAAAATGGCAATAGTAAGTCTTTTCAGTAATAACAGTGAATGTAAACAGTTACAAATTATTTAATTAAAAGGCATAGAGTGGCTGCATGGTTAAAGAAACAAGATCCACCTATGTGCTGGCTTCAAGAAACCCACTTCACCTATAGAGACACACATAAACTGAAAGTGAAGTGGTGGAAAAGATATTCCAATGTAACTGGAAACCAAAAATGAACAGGGGTAACTACACTTATATAAAATAGCCTGCAAATCTAAGACTGTAAAAATGACAAAGAAAGTCATTATATTATATTACGAAAGGAGTCAATTCAGTAAGATGATATGCAAATCCTAAATATCTATGCCTTTAACACTGGAGATTCCAAGTGTATGAAACAAACATTAGTAGATCTAAAGGGAGAGCTAAACTTCAATACATTAGTAGGGGACATTAATACTCCACTGTCAGTAATAGACTGCTCAAAAGGAACAAAGAAACAGAGTTAAACAACACATTAGATCTAATAGGCCTAACTGATATTTAAAGAACCTTTAACCTAACTACTGCAGAATACACATTCTTTTCATCAGCACATGGAAAATTCTTTAGAACAGACTGTATCAGGCTACAAAGCAAGTCTGAGTCAATTTTAAAAAATAAAAGCCATATCAAGTACATTTTCTGGCCACAATGGAATAAAACTAGACATCAGTAACAAGAGGAACTATACAAAATATACAAGCACATGGAAATTAAACAACATGCTCCAGAACAACCAATGAATTAATAGAGAAGTTAAGAAATTTAAAATTTCTTGAAACAAATGAAAATGAAAATACAACATACCAAAATCTACAGGATATGGCAAAAGCAGTACCAAGAAGTAAGTTTATGGCAATAATGCCCGTATTATAAAGGTAGAAAGCCTTCAAATAAACAACCTAATGATGCACCTCAAGGAATTAGGCAAGAACAAACCAAACCCAGAATTAGTAAAGGAAAGAAATAGTAAAGATCAGTGCAGAAATAAATAAAATGGAGACTAAAAAACAATACAGAAAATCAGCAAAGCAAAAAGTTTTTTTTGAAAAGTAGAATCAACAAACCATTATCTAGACTTACTAAGAAAAAAGCCCAGGACCTGAGGGCTTCACTGCTGCATTTTACCAAACCTTTAAAGAAGAACTAGTATCAATTCTCTTTGAACTATTCCAAAAATAGAAGAGGCAGGAGAACTTCCAAGGTCATTTTACAAGGCCAGCATTACTCTAATTCCAAAACCAGGGAAGGACACAGTAAAAAACAAAACTACAGGCCAATCTACTGAACAAGATACAAAAATCCTCAACAAAATACTAGCAAACTAAATACAACACATTAAAAAGATCATTCAGTGTGATCAAATGGGATTGATCCCAGGCATGTAAGGATGGTTCAACATATGTAAATCAATGACTATGGTACACCACCTCAACTGTATCAGGAACAAAAATGACATAATTTCAATAGATGCCAAAAAAGCACTTGACGAAAATTAAACATTTTTTATGATAAAAATCCTCATCAAAGTGGAGATAGAAAGGACATACCTTAAAATAATAAAGATCATATATGACAAACCCACATCTAGCATTGTGTTGAATGGGGAAAAACTGGATTCCTTTAAAACCTGGAACAAGACAAGGGTGCCCACTTTTGCCACCATTATTCAACCTAACACTGGATACCCTAGATAGATCAATTAAAGAAGAAAAAGAAACAAGGAACATCCATATTGGAAAGGAAAAAGCCAAATTAGCCTTGGTCACAGATAACATGATCTTATACCTAAGAAAGCCTACAAGCTCCACCAAAGAACTGTTTAAACTGATAAATTCAGCAAAGTTGCAGAAATAAAATAAATATATAAAAATCAGGAGCATTTTTATATGCCAATAGTGGTCTGAAAAAGAAATCAATAAAGCAATCCCATTTACAGTAGCTACAAAAATATAAAATACTTAAGAATCAGTCTATCCAATGACATGTAAGATCTAGACAAGAATAACTATAAAACTCTAATAAAACAAGTACAATATTATACAAAAATGGAAAGATATTCCATGCTCATGGATTGGAATAATCAACATTATTACAATTACAATTCTGCTCAGCAATTTATAGATTCAATGCTATCCCTAACAAAATACCAATGCCATTCTTTAGAGAAATAGAAAAAAAAATCCTCACATTTGTATGAAACCACAAAAATCCTGAATAGCTAAAGCAGTCCTGTGCCAAAAGAACAAAGCAGGAGGCCTCATACTACCCGACTTCAAAATTTATTACAAAGTATAGTAATCAAATAGCACAGTACTAGAATAAAAATAGACACATATATCAATAAAACAGAATATAGAACCTTGATATAAATCCAAGAATTTACATACAACCAACTCATTTTTGAGAAAGGCAACAGGAGCACAAGGTGGGGGAAAGATAGTCATTTCAATGAATGGTGTTGGGAAAACTGGATCACTATATGCAAAAGAATGAAACTAGACCCCTATCTTTCACCATACATAAAAATCAAATCAAAATGGATTAAAGACTTAAATCTAAGATACAACACTCTGAAACTCGTAAAAATATTCCAGGACTTTGGTCTGGGCAAGCACAGGCAACCAAAGCAAAAACAGACAAATGGGCACAGCAAAGGAAAGAGCCAACAAAGTGAAAAGACAAAGTGAAAAGATAATGAATGGGAGAAATTATTTGCAAACTAACCATCTGACAAGAGATTAATAACCAGAATATATAAGGATCTCAAAAACTCAATAGAAAAACACCCCAAATAATCAAAGAATGAGTGATCATTACACCAGAAAGATAACTGTACTAGAATGTTTATCACAGTAATATTCACAGCAGCACAGATAAGGAATTAATTTAAGTGTCCGTCAATGGATGACTGGATAAAGCCAATGTAGTGTATATACATGATGGAATGCTATTTAACCATAAAGAAGAATAAAGTCATGTTTTTTGCTGCAACATGAATGCAACTGGAGGCCATTATTTTAAGATAAACAGCTCAGAAACAGAAAGGCAATGCATCTTACCACTTATAACTTGGAGCTAAATAACACATCCACATGGATGCAGTGTGGAATGACAGACAATGGAAACTCAGAAGTGTAGGGGGTGGAAGTGAGGGATGATAAGAAATTACCTAATGGGTACAATGTATGTTATTCATAACACCAATGAACTTTCTTGATGCAGGCTTGCGACAGACTTTCAATTTGTAAAAAGTGCAGTGTCTATAAAACACAAAAAAAGTGAAGTGTAATAAAATGAGGTATGCCTGCAACTCCCAAAGATCCCATCTTTCAATACCATAACTTTGGGAGTTCCAACATATGAATTTGTGGATTAAAGAGCAGAGCCACAAACATTCAGCTCATAACACCAATGCATGTGAAAAAAAGGAGAATTATTCAATTCACTATGTTTTCTAGGGGCAATATGGCATAAATAAATTTTAAAATATTCCCAGATTAATGCAGTCATAATTATTATTTGGCATATGGTTATTATGTTGTCTCCTATGACTGTATTTTAAAAGTTTATTTTCTCTTAACTTTCCTCACACTAATGCACAATATTTTCGCACAGTGTTTAATCAATATTCATCTTACTAGTAAAATTCTTGAGTGATATGAGTTAGAATTTTATCTGTATTCCAAATCTAATACAATGCCATCTACAGCCTGCTTAATTGGAATTCCTCCTTTTCATAACTTCAATTTGATGTTTTTGTCTTCAGCTGGTACAGCGGCTCATGCCTGTAATCTCAGCTACTGTATCAGGATTGCTTAAGCCCAGAAGACAGAGGCTGCGGTGAGCTATGATTGCACTACTGCACTCCAGCCAGGGTTACAGAATGAGATCCTGTCTCAAAAAACAAAACAAATATAAAAATAAAGTTTTTATCTACATTGGGGCATTCACTCCCATGTAGTTACTCAGCAGAGTCTAATGTGACTACTTCAAAAGGTGCATTTTATCTCACTTGGTATGTATTTAGACTCATTCTTTTAGTTGCCATATTTGGGGTAGAGCTACACTGTAAAAGAGTTAACTAAAAATTAAAGTATCTCAAGATGTTTTAGAAGATAAGCATGCCTTCTATATTTTGATAATAGGCTGTTGAGTTACTGAAGGCTAAGGATGTAGAAACGGAGCTTACATGGAGATGAACTTGAGAATTTGTTTTTCAAACAGCAGTAACTTCCTTTCAGGTCATATAAACATACATTGATAGAACAGCCTCACACATGTTATTGGTTGTTTTCTACAATTGAAAATAGGCATCCCAGCAGTTTGGGAGGCCGAGGCGGGCGGATCACGAGGTCAAGAAATCAAGACCATCCTGGCCCACATGGTGAAACCCTGACTCTACTAAAAAAAATACAAAAATTAGTTGGGCGTGGTGGCGTGTGCATGTAGTCCCACCTACTAGGGAGGCTGAGGCAGGAGAAATGCTTGAACCCAGGAGGTGAAGATTGCAGTGAGCCGAGATTTCGTCACTGTACTCCAGCCTGGCACCTGCTGACAGGGCAAGACTCTGTCTTAAAAAAAAAAGAAAACAGAAAGAAAGAAAATAGGATGCAGCATTCTCAATTCTGCCTTACTATCTTTGATAATAGGATGAAAAGAACAGATTTGAAAGTTTAAAAGCATCAATTTCAGCAATTAGAAAGTGTCATTACTGGAATTTACCTGATGTTCTTTTGTAGACAAATGCTTTCTTCAACTTGACTTGTTTCAAAAAGTAGATGTCTCACTTGCAGCCATTACCTATGAGTGTATACTGTTTAAAAGTCCTAGGAACACAACTGACGGAATCTTGAAGGCAGAACTGGCTATGATGTCATAGACCCTTGAAGGAAACTTCTAAAAGTGGTATCTAATTATAACAGAGACTAAGCAAGAAAGATGCTTACTGAATAAGGTGGGATCCAACAAGAGTGTGGGTATGGAATGCAATAACTTATGAATTACTTTTTTGCTGAGGGAACTCAACAGAATGACACCTAAGATAGGCAAAGTCTTTGACACTTGGTACATTTGGGATTTTTGGTCATTACTTGAAAATTAATAAATTTGAAGTCACTAGTCTTAAAAATGGAAGAAAGTGAAGACCCTGATCAGCCTATCTCAGCACGGAGGCAAGAAATTCGAAAGAGAAGACGACCCAGCCAACCAATGATAGACAAATCCCAGCAAACTGATATAAAAGAGAAAAAGAAACACATGGCCATGCCACAATCATCTAGCCCCAAAGCTACACATAGTATTGCTAATATTTCTGGAAGCAAAGGCAACTACCCTGCCAACACCTATAAGTCTCTCAGAATATCTTCTGAACTTCAGCAAACATGGACAAAGAGAAAGCATGGACAGGAAATGACTAGTAAGTCTCTCCAGACAGATATCATTGTAGAAGAGAAAAAAGAAGTCAAGTTAGTTGAGGAAACTGTAGTACCTGAAGAAAAGTCAGCTGGTGTTAGAGGAGCGGGTATTGAATTGCCAGAGAGTGTTCAGGAAGTAGAAATTCCACCAAACGTCCCTTCAGTTCAACTAAAAATGGACAGATCTCAGCAGACCAGCTGTACTGGAGACTGGACCATGATGAACATCCCACACGTAGAAAAAGCGGACAAGGAACAACAGACATTCTTTAGTGAATCAGAAATAGTAGTTATTTCCAGGCCAGATAGTTCTTTTATAAAGTCAAAGGAAGGTGCCCTGAAACATACACCCTCAGGAAAGATTTTGGTTAGTGAACACCCTGTATTTCAACCAGCAACAAGTAGCAATGAAGAAATTAGGCAGAAAAGTATCAGCAGAACTTCATTTACTCGGGAGACTAAAAATGGTCCTCCGGTACTCTTAGAAGACGAG
The DNA here is from genome assembly GCF_001604975.1 of Cebus imitator. Taxonomy (NCBI): domain Eukaryota; kingdom Metazoa; phylum Chordata; class Mammalia; order Primates; family Cebidae; genus Cebus; species Cebus imitator. The sequence goes on along the minus strand of NW_016107738.1, from coordinate 930,226 downwards.
CTTAAGCAAGAAGTGACTATACCTGTTGTACAAGAAGGTTCTGCTGCTGAAAAAGTGGCTCCTGCTGAAATAGAGCCTCCACCAACAGAAACATTCCCAGCTGAAATACAGCCTGCATTAGTTGAAGAGTCCACTGCTAAGGCAGAGCCCAGAACCACTGAAAACATCTATGTCCAAATAGAGCCACCAACAGAACAGACTCCTGCGGCTGAGGCAGCCACTGCAGATGCAGAGAATTCTGTTAAAGTTCAGCCTCCACCAGCTAAAGAGGCTCCATTAGTGGAGTTTCCTGATGAAATTCAGCCTCCACCAGCTGAAGAGACAACGGCAGAAGAGGCCTCTGCTGAAATTCAGCTTCTAGCAGCTACAGAGGCTTCTGCAGAAGAGGCTCCAGCTGAAGTCCAGCCTCCACCAGCTGAGGAGGCCCCTGCCAAAGTCCAGCCTCCACCAGCTGAGGAGGCCCCTGCCGAAGTCCAGCCTCCACCAGCTGAGGAGGCCCCTGCCGAAGTCCAGCCTCCACCAGCTGAGGAGGCCCCTGCCGAA
>NW_016107738.1:929424-929663 GCF_001604975.1 Cebus imitator | reverse complement strand
CAGCTGAGGAGGCCCCTGCCGAAGTCCAGCCTCCACCAGCTGAGGAGGCCCCTGCCGAAGTCCAGCCTCCACCAGCTGAGGAGGCCCCTGCCGAAATCCAGCCTCCACCAGCTGAGGAGGCCCCTGCCGAAGTCCAGCCTCCACCAGCTGAGGAGACCCCTGCCGAAGTTCAGCCTCCACCAGCTGAGGAGGCCCCTGCCGAAGTTCAGCCTCCCCCAGCTGAGGAGGCCCCTGCTGAA
>NW_016107738.1:917789-929208 GCF_001604975.1 Cebus imitator | reverse complement strand
TCCACCAGCTGAGGAGGCCCCTGCTGAAGTCCAGCCTCCACCAGCTGAGGAGGCCCCTGCTGAAGACCAGCTTCCACCAGCTGAGGAGGCCGCTGCTGAAGTCCAGCCTCCACCAGCTGAGGAGACTCCTGTGGAAGACACCCTTGCTGAAGTACACTCTCCCGCAGCTGATGAGGTCCCTGCAGAAGAGGCCCCTGTTGACGAACAATCCCCACCTGCTGATTTGCTTCTGACTGAGGAGCTTCCTATACAAGAGGCATCTGCTGAAGGTTCACCTCCACCATCTGAACAAACCCCTGAAAATGAGGCTCTGGTAGTGAATATGTCTACCGGACTTCAGTCACCCCAGGTGGCAGAAATTCCAGCAGTTGTTTCAGAAGATGATGCAAAATTTGAAGAGGTTTTAAAAACAAATCCTGTCCATAAAGATTTATCTAATACCAACGATGGACAGGTTCCCACTCTTTAAATAGAAGGTGTCTTTCATATAGAATTTAAAAAACCATCCTGAATTGTAGTCAGGTTGTACCTAAGCTAGCAATCGGAAGCTAGGCAGTTCTGGAAGAACATACTTTAGAAAACAGTGGGCAGCTGGAAGTAGCTTTGTCAATAAGGGAAATTAAAGAGAACCCCAAGACTTGGAACACAGGTTGGAAAATGAACAATAAAAACTGTAGCAGTATAAAATTACTTGTGTTACTTTCATTCAAATCTATGGCATACAAAATGCCTATTTTGAAGTAAGTTTATAATTGAAAAAAATTACTTAAAATATCCTTCCTACAATAAACCTGTTGAAATGGGTAAAGTTTACTCTGCAACCATCTTTTCTTTGCTGTTCCTTTCTAAGTAAATATCGTTTCCAGTGGAAAAGCCAGTGTCTTTTCTGCAGATCTGTCATCTACTTTAAATTCCTTGAGTCTTAGTCACACATCTAAAGTTATGTGATGTTCTCTTTCTCTTTATTATAATTCATCGTATTTCTTATTCTCTTTTCATTTAATTCCTTCTGAGACAAGCATTACTTTCCTGGTTTTAGCCTGGGTGTTCTTCTTTATCCTCTTGTGTAGTTTACATTTCAGTGTCTGGATAGAAAGACTTATTTCCTTTGTAAAAATCTACAGTTCAGTGAAATGAAGATAGTCATAGATCAAGTACTAAAAAAATGTGTAAACATAAAGAAAAATATACTTAGATGGCCTTGAGGGCACATTCCTGTGTTTAGATTTAGTTTGATTTCAACCGAGAACATAATGAGTCCTTTGGAAGTTTGGCTTATGCTTTTTGCTCTATGAATTAGTAATGAAGAACAACTTAGAATAAAATCAAATTACTATAGTAAAAGCTTTTGAAGTTCTTAAGGAGCATCAAGATAACAGTAAGTATTCTAAGATGTCTGTCATTAAAGGACATCTTAGTTTTCCATGGTTAAAACAACTTTGGGAAAATATTTTGTCTAGCTACAGATTAATTGCAATGTGCTGAAATATTGAGATTTTCTTAAAATTTTTAAAATTTTGTCTTTTTATTGAAAAGTTGTATTCAGTTATATGAATATTGTAAAAATTTTAAATTCATTTGGTACACTTTTGGGTTATTTCTAGTTTACCACACTGAGTATTGCTAAGATTTCTTCCCAAGTTTTCCTTGAAAACTGCCATTGTTCTGTATCTTTTTTTTTTTTTTTTTTTTTAAGGTGGAGTTTCTATTGCCCAGGCTGGAGTGCAATGGCGCAATCTCGGCTCACCACAACCTCCGCCTCCTGGGTTCAAGCATTCTCCTGCCTCAGCTTCCTAAGTAGCTGGGATTACAGGCATATGCCACCACTCCCGGCTACTTTTGCATTTTTAGCAGAGATGGGGTTTCTCCATCTTGTCAGGTTGGCCTTGAACTCCCAACCTCAGGTGATCCGCCTGCCTCAGCCTCCCACAGTTCCTGGATTAAAGGCATGAGTCACTGTGCCCGGCCTATCCTGTATCTTATAGTTAATTCTAAGTTCTGTCATCAGTAATCTTTTTATGTGGTGTGAGAAGAAATATGAGGTTAACTTTTGTATTTTCAGACATACAGGTAGCCCCATCTCCCAACACTATTTGTTTAAGTAATTATCTTGTCCACACTGAACTGCCTTGGAGCCTTTGTTGAAAATTAATTGATCATATATGCAGTTGTATATTTTTGTACTCTATTTTGTTCCATTGATCTGTCTGTCTGTCTTTACATCAACTTAACATTGTCTTGAAACCAGTAGATTTATATCTTGAAATCAGGTAATGTTAGTTTGCCAATATTTTTCTTCTTTCTAAAAGTTTTTTAAACAATTCTGGGTCTTTTGCACTTTCATGCAAATGTTCGAATTAGTGTATTTCCACAAAAACTCTTGCTGAGATTGCACTGAATCTAAAGTTCAATTTGGAAAGAAATGATATTCTAATAATAACAAATCTTCTGATCCATGAACACACTTATTAATATGTATCTACATTTATTTAGGCTTTCTTTAATTTCTCTCAGATGACTTGCAGCTTTTGGTTTTACACAATTTATTAAGTGTTCTATTTTTTTGATGCTATTAATTTTTTCATTTTTACCTTCCAATTTTTTGTTGCTATCATATAGCAATACAACTGACTTTTTGTATTGGCCTTGAATACTGAGATCTTCCCAATCTCATTTAATAGCTCTTGTAGCTTTTTTGTAGATTACTCGGAATTTTCTGTATAGAACATCATATCATTTGAAAATCATGTTTTAATTTTTTTCTTATTTAAATACTTTCAATTTGTTTCTCTTGACTTGTACTTGCAAGAACTCTTAATACAAGTGGTGAGAGCAAATATTTTGCCTTGTTCTTGATCTTGGGGGAAATCATTAGGACTTTTTAATTATGGTGTTAGCTATAGGTTTTTCATAGATGCCTTTTTCCTCTGGCGGAGGAAATTTCCTTCTATTCCTACTTAGCTGAGAGTTCTTTCATTAGAAATGAGTGTAGTGGGCCGGGCACGGTGGCTCAAGCCTGTAATCCCAGCACTTTGGGAGGCCGAGGCGGGTGGATCACGAGGTCAAGAGATCGAGACCATCCTGGTCAACACGGTGAAATCCCATCTCTACTAAAAATGCAAAAAATTAGCTGGGCATGGTGGCATGTGCCTGTAATCCCAGCTACTGAGGAGGCTGAGGCAGGAGAATTACCTGAACCCAGGGGGCGGAGGTTGCGGTGAGCCGAGATCGCGCCATTGCACTCAAGCCTGGGTAACAAGAGCGAAACTCCGTCTCAAAAAAAAAAAAAAAAAAAAAGAAATGAGTGTGAGTGTAGTATTTTGGCAAATGCTTTTTATGGATCTACTAAGATCACCATATGGTTTTCAGTTTTGGTCTCTTAAGGTAGTGAGTTTTGTTGATTGATTTTCAAATGTTAAATCCTTTCATTCCCTGGAAAGTTCCTGCTTGGTCATGGATATGGCTTGGCTGTGTCCCCACCAAAATCTCAATTTGAATTGTATTTCCCAGAATTCCCACCTGTTGTGGGAGGGGCCCAAGTAGAGGTAATTGAATCATGGGGGCCTGTCTTTCACATGCTAGTCTCATGATAGTGAATTATGTCTCATGGGATCTGATGGGTTTATCAGGGGTTTCTGCTTTTGCTTCTTCCTCATTTTTCTCTTGCCACTGCCGTGTAAGAAGTGCCTTTCACCTCCCACCATGATTCTGAGGCCTCCTCAGCCATGTGGAACCTCTCTTTTAATTAAACCTCTCTCCAATTAAACCTCTCTTTTCTTCCCAGTCTTGGGTATGCTTTATAAGCAGTGTGAAAACAAATGAAGTCATAATGTGCTTTTTGTTTAATATATTTTCAGATTCAATTGTGCTAAAATTTTTGTTGGTAATTTTTACAACTATATTCACCAGAAATAGATCTATGGTTTTTTGTTTTTTGTTTTTTTTTTAATGTCTTTTATCTAGTTTGGGTATCAGTGTAATGCTGGTCTCACATGATGAAGTGAGAAGTGTTTCCTGTGCTTTATTTATCTGATAGGTATTATGCAGAATTGGTGTTAATTGTCTGCTAAATGTTTTACAGAATTCAGCAAAAAAGCTATCAGGGCCTGGAGTTTTATTTCTGGGAGAATTTTTAACTAAAAATCTGATTTCTTTAATAAAATAAGGTTTTGATGTTGTTTGTTCTTTTTTTGTCCTTATGTCTGTAGGATCTTCAATGATGTTTTATGTCTAGTTATAGTACAATTATTCATATCTTATATGGATAAATATTGATAAGTTCTATCTTCTCTCTCTTGCTTTCTTCCCAAATGAGTCTGGGTTGAGGTTTACTAGTTTTATCGACCTTGTCAAAGAACTAGCTTTTGGTTTTATTGGTTTTGCTAGTTGTTTTTTTCCCCTTTTAATTGACTTCTGCTCTTTATTATTTCTATTTTTCTACTTCTACTTATGAACTCTTTTTCTAACTTCTTCAGATGAATCTGAGGTTAATAATTTGATATTTAATTCTTTTCTAATGTAGGCCTTAATTTCTCTTTGAGCACATTTTAGTTGTATTCCACCTATTCCAATTTCTTGTATTTTCATTTTCATTCAGTTAAGAGTTGGTAATTTTGTGTTTGATTTATTCTTTGACAGATGTGTTACTTAAGAGGGTATATTTTATTCCAAAATATTTGAGGGATATTCCAGATTTCTTTTTACTATTAGTTTTCTATTTAATTACTTCTTTGTCATAAAATACTTGTCTAAATTGTCCCTTTTTAATTTATTGAGACTTGCTTCATGGTTTAACTTGTAACATACCTTGGTAAGTACTCTGTGTTCTAAAATATTCTGCTGGTTTTGGTTGGAGTGTTTTACAAATATCAACTTTAGAATCAACAATTGGTTGATAGTGTTCAGCTCTGTATCATTCGTGACTTCTATCCACCTGTTCCATAGATCACTGAGAGAGGTCTGTTGAAATCCCTGGCCATAATATGTATTCATGTATTTTACCTTGAAGTTCTATCAGCTTTTGCTTCAAGTGTCTTGAACCTTTGATATTAGCTGTCTAAATGTTTAGAATTATTATGTCTTCTTTTTGAAGTTTCCTTTTATCCCTGGTAATAGCCTCTCCTCAATGATATTGTTACTTGTGTAGATTAGATTCTTAATATCCTTTCCTTTTCTTTCTTATGGACATTATCTGCTTTTTCTATTTTAGTGTTTCTTCTTCTGATTAAACCTTTTTTGTTTTTTCCAGAGTTATTTTTTATAGATTTGCTCACATAGTCATTTGCCTACAAAATATAGTCTAGATCCCTTAAAAAGACACTCATGGCCATTCACAGTCTGCTCTGTCATACTTTATATCACTCTAAGTAGAGAGTGGAAGCTGAGAACATGACTGAAAGTTTGTAAACCCTGACTCCATCACTTGTGAGCTGTTTGGCTAATTCAAGTTAATTAACCTCCCCATGTTCAGTTTATCCATGCAAAACCAGAAATAATAAGAATACCTAACCAATAGAATGGTTGTAACAAAAGGGTTCGTTGATTTTAAGTTCCTGGAACAGTGTCTGGTACACTGTAAGCAACAAACGTGGCTCTAGCTCTCATTATTATTACCTGGATACTTTCTTACTGGTGACATCCTTCTATTCTTGCATGACAATGATTGTTATACTTCCATGCTTCTTCTTTGTTCATTGTCTTTTAGTCATTTGTATCCTGGATGTTTTGCTGTTAGTATTTTAGGTCACCGTGGATCCTATTTACGTTATTTATTGTAGCAGGCATGCTTAGCTTTAGCATACAGTTCTGGGACATTTTTGCGGACAGTACTTACAATGAAAATTTAATTGTCAGAGCCTTTGTGATGTTACTTTGGTTTACTTAATTTACCTGAGACTCCCACTGTTTCATAGTAGTGCCACCTGAGGGGGCAGTCTCTCTGGAACCTCTAAGTTGGGGAGGGAAGTTTCCTTTTCACCCAAAAGAAGAGGCTTCCCGTATGGGCACAGCCACCCCGTGTCTCTTATTGTGTGAGGAGGCCTCTGGGGACAAAGAGGCTTCTGGGCTAGGCAATCCTGTGGCAGGTTTCCCCCTTGTCAGTTTCAGTAGTGTTTCTAGGTGGGGAAATGTGCATGTGTAGATTGGACAGAGAATGCTTCCTCTGGCTCCTCATTATCATTGGGGCTTCTGATTGATCTGAACTGCTGGGGCTGGGGCTGGGGTGGGGCCTGCAGGACTTGCCTGATCTTGTGAGTAGAACTCTTTTTACATCCAGAGAAGGAAGGACCCTACCTGGGCTGCCTTCTGTTGCTAGATGGGAAGTTGGGAAATATTGGGCTTGCATCACATCACCTTCTTCAGTTGGGTGAGGATAAGAGATGCTCTGCCACCGTGTTTTTCCTTTAGTCCTGGGGTCTTTAACCAGTTTGCCTTTCACTCTCTACCTTTCAAAGTTCCCTTTTCGTTGCCTCATTTTATTTGCAGTGTTTATAGCTGTACTTAGCATCGTAAAACAGACAGAAACAAGTCTAGGCCATCTTGTTAGGACTAAAAGTCCTATTTTCCTTATTTTAAATGCTCTTGTCAACATTATCTCCAACTTATGTGATCCCATTTATCCTTCAACTCCTAGTTCAGCTGGTATCTTCTCCATTAGAACTCCCTTGAATCTAGTGCCCACCTTCTTTCACATTTACTCATTGTCAATAAAAATATACAAATAAAAAAACAGAACATAACAACTATTACATAGCATTGCATTGTGTTAGGTATAAGTAATTCAAAGATGACTTAAAGTATAGGGGAGAACGTGCATAGGTTATATGCAAATACTACACCATTTTATATAAGGGAGTTGAGCATTCATGAAGTTTTGTATCCATGGGGTTCTGGAACCAATCTCCCAAGGATACGGAGGGATGACTGTATTCAGTAGGCAGCTAAAAATGTCTTCTATGGTTTAAGTAACACATAAATAAATGTTCCATATTAGAGATAACAGTCATATTGAGGTCTAAGCAAGTATCAAAAATTTTAGTTGTAATAGTAAAGACAGAGATGTTAGATCTCTCTGGAATAATAACTAATTGAGGAATCATTTTTAAGTGGGAGAGAAGTAATGTATTTATATGGTAAGGATAAGATGCTTGTAGGCAGGAATGCATTAAAGCTATATCAGAGGACATAGTAAAAGAGAAAGAGAACATAATAGAAATGAAAACAAAATTATATCAGAAGGTATAATGAAGGAGAATAGCTGAGGGAATGATATTCAGAGCACCTGATTAGTATAAATCAAGTATAAATCTATTTCAAATAGAAATGGTTCGTGACCATACTCTCCCAAATGTGTATGTTGACCACCAGACCTCACTTAGAGACCTCGTGTATTCTTCTTGGGCTGATGGCTCCTGTCCAATGTGGAAAGGAGGGACCGGAGAAATCACACAGGATGCTCTTGTCTGTGGCTCTTGATTGCTTTTGTGCTTGACATTGTTAATAAAACTTGCTACTAGGTAAGGTCTCTGATATGTGTGGTTCTGATTTGGTAATTTGATACACTGTGTGGTGCTCAGATATTAATTTGGTGGATAAGGATATGGTATTTTAATCTGGTGGGTTGGGATACACATATTTTCTCCACAGATTGTAAAAACCGTGCCCTCAGCTAAGAGAAAGGGATTGGAGGTGGGACTTAAATATAATGTTAAAGACATTGACTAGTCTGTGTTGTGAAATGGGAAAGAGGAATTTACCAGGAAAATGTAAAATGATTGCAAAGAGACATTGAGCTCTAGCTAAAGTAAGGTCAATGTGATAATTAAACGGAACAGCTGGGTTGTGCTAATAGAAGTAGAGAATGTAGAGTGAGTGAGGTGCCTGTCCTGCTCCACTCTGCACTAGAATGTTGCATTTCTTCTGGGCTTTAATACTCTAACTAGAAAACATTCACGAGACCAAGAAAATGTTAAGAACTTGACTCAGCATTATGTCACATATTGAACAGTGGACAGATTGACAACTTTTAGCTGAGAGAAAGGAAAACAGAACAGGCCTCAGGTGATGAACAAGAACCAATGATTGGAAATTGTGGAGAACGATTTTATGACTATATAATGAGGCATTTTAAAAAGCTGCCTAAAGATACAAAGTGCAGCCTTAAGCTAGATGTTCTACCACCTCTGGAGATTTAAAATGCAGCAGAGCTGAGGTGAGGCTGAAGAATATGTATCAAAGGGTACAAAGTTTCAGTTAGGAGGAATAGGTTCAGATGATTACACAGCATGGTGACTATAGTTAATAATAATGTATTCTGTATTTTAAAATGGCTAAAAATGGATTTTAAATGTTCTTACCACAAATCATAAATATTTGAGATAATGGATATGAAAATTAGCCTGATTCGATCATTTCACAATGCATACATGTACCAAAATATTATATTGTGTGCTCCATAAAGATGCAAAATTATTTGTCAATTAAAAATAAGGTAAAACTTTAAAAAATAGAAGCAAAACAATAAATGAAATCTGCCACATTAGCCAGATTTGGGACCACTGAGCGGGTTCATGTAGTGAATATTTGAACATCTGGTGGCTAAATTAGATGATAGCTCATATTCTTTTCAAGCTGATATGGTGTCTGCAATTGACCACATACTGAAGACAACAGCAGTTGTTTTCAATGAGTACTGTCTGCTTCTTATAGCTTTATGGAACAGCTGGCCTTTGGATGATTAGTTTATTTTCTATGACTGCCCAGTACTGGATATGGCCACCGCTTATGAAATATGACTCATTTATGGGATCTTAATCCGATGGTAGGCAGCCTGACACAAGTGAGCTGTCTAGATACTTATCAGTACTGAGCTGTGTCTGAAGTGCTTGAATAAGAAATATTAGCAAAAGTGTACTTCAAGGCTGAGTTCTTGCACCCATGTCTAATAAGCTTACTTGGGAATTCTAATTTTGAAGGGCTTCAGCACTGGCAGAGTTGAGCATGTCATGAGCTCTTGTCTGATTTTCTTAATTGTCTTTACTGACCATTATGTTAATATTTACAATTCTGGATGTAGAATCCCAAGTAGTGGCTAAATATTCTTCTTACAATATCCATGAAAAGGAACAGTTACTGATGACACTTCTCGCTGTAAAGTGCGTTTATAACAAAATCAGGGACAATACCTTTACAGAGGATGGGTCAAGCATTTTATCCCGTGGAGTCCTATCAGACTTGAATTTATTTTTGTAGCCAAAATATTAATGGTCCCAGCTCCTCTGGGGTTTGATGGACCAAATTTGGCTCTCTATATAGTCTTGAGTCCTGACTTCAAATGATCCACCCGCATTGGCCTCCCAAAGTGTTGGGATTACAGGTGTGAGCCGCTCAGCCTGGGCCAAGAAATCTAGTTTCAATTTCCCCAGTGAATATTGACGTGTAGACCCTGTGAAGCTTAAATACTTCAGAATTTTACTTTGAATAAGGAAGATATTTGATCTGGGTCTGTAGACATAATTGCCGCCTTCAAATAAGGAAAGAATAGCGATATATTCAGAAAGAGCCATTATAAAATTCCCTTGTACTGATTTTGGGGATAAAATTCAGTTTGACTGAAACTAAAACTTATCTTAAGAGCAGGGTTTCTCAAACCCAGCATTACTGACATTTGGGGCTGGACAATTTTTTGTTGTGTGGGGTGATCTAGTGTACCATAAATATTTAGTGGCATCTCAGGCCTCTACCCACTGGATGACAGTAGAACCCACCACCTAATTGTTATAACCAAAAATATCTCTAGTTTTGCCCAATGTCCTTGGGGGAAAAATCACATTCAGTTGAGTACCACTACTCTAGAGAAAGACTACAGCAGTAAGTGTAATTTAATAAAAATTTAAAAATCTTTATACTGAAGATGAAAAAAAAAAACGTAGTAATCATCTGGTCTTTTATTGTGTTACCTCTCCAGATGTTCACAAGACTGTGAAGCTTGATCCTGGTGGGATATAAATGCTCTCCAAATACAGAATAGAAGTGGATAGGATATTGTTTCCTGAATATAAAAAATCTGCCAGGTGTCATAGGACTCTGGCCTGGTTGTGGTAATTTTGACCAATTCATTATGATTTTATAGAAAGACATAATTTTGTTGTTAGCTTAACTCTTTTTTAATTATGAAAAACTTGAATATTTGGATTGATCATATGGGAATGTCCTTCAGTCAAAATTAAAGAAACATGTCTTTAGCCAAACAAAGATTGTTATTAGAGATTTGTCTTTTTATTTGTTAATTTATAATTGTAATAAAAATGGATAATTCGTAGAACAGTAATGTTTAAGAATGTTCAGCAATTCATTTATTTTCATTTATTTTACCTTTTCTTAAGGCTTTATAACAAGTGGTAAAGTTTATGTCAAGGGCTGTCATTTACATAAACTTAAATGATATAATATCATTTTAGTCAGAGTTAGCAAAATGTGAGATTTAAGAATACGGTCCCCAAGACTGTCCTCACTTCTGACACCAATTGTATCTTTGGGGAGCTCCCATAACCATCCTCAGTTCTGAATTCACCAGAATTATTCACATAACTCACTGAAAGCTATATACTCATGATTATGGGTTATTACAGATAAAGGACACAAATCAAATTCAGCCAAAGGAAGAGACAAATAGGGCAAAGTCGGGGACAGTTATAGAGGTGAAACCTCTGGTGTCTTCAGGGTGTGTTACTCATTTAGCATTCATGTGTGACTATAGGCACAGAGTATTGTTAACCAGGGAAGCCGACTCAAGCCTTCATGTTCAGAGTTTTTACTGGGGCTTCATTACATAGGCATGACTGATTGATTCATTGCCCTTATGTTTGATCTCAGTTGCCAGGTTGACAGATACTGCACGACCCAAATTTCATACTCCAGGGACTACAGTATTTTAGGGTATAAAATTCAGGGTGTGGCCAGCCCCTACCCCCAAGTAAAGATGCTTCTCTCCATTATGACATACATCACATTCCCAAAAATTGAGGGCAAAAGCCAGTCCTTTCTTTGGGCAGGGTCAAATTCTTTACTACAAATTCGAGCAATACAAACTTATTTATAGTGTCTAAATAGGATACATATGTATGTAATTTTTAAGAATCCATTATGCTTCAGATGTTTTTACACATACTATTTCTTTAAATCCTACATCTATTTATAAGATAAGCCATAGTATTAGAGGCCATAAATATAACAATCTTACCTCATGTGTTGTACAAGTTGAATACTCTTTATCTGAAATGCTTAGGACCAGAAATGTTTTGGGTTTCAGATTTTTTTAGATTTGCAATATTTGCATATGAATAATGAGATATCTTGAAGATGATACCCAAGTTTAAACAGCCAATTCATTTACTTTTTTTTTCTTTTTTTTTTTTTTTTA
>NW_016107738.1:873622-917691 GCF_001604975.1 Cebus imitator | reverse complement strand
CTGTCGCCAGGTGCCAGGATGGAGTGCAGTGGCGCAATCTCGGCTCACTGCAACCTCCACCTCCCTGGTTCAAGCAATTCTCCTGCCTCAGCCTCCTGAGTAGCTGGGACTACAGGCATGTGCCACCACGCCCAGCTGATTTTTGTATTTTTTTTTAGTAGAGACGGGGTTTCACCATGTTGGCCAGGATGGTCTCCATCTCTTGACCTCCTGATCTGCCCGCCTCTGCCTCCCAAAGTGCTGGGATTACAGGCGGGAGCCACTGCACCAGCCTCATTTACATTTTATATACACCTTATATACATAGCCTGACAGCAATTTGATAAAATATTTTTAATTATTTTGTGCATGAAAAAAAATTTTGACTGTGTTTTAAATGTGATCCTCACCTCACTTATGCCCTACTTGTCTCACATGAGGTCAAGTGTAGAATTTTCCACTTGTGGTGTCATGTCACCATTCAAAAGGTTTCAGATTTTGAAGTATTTCAGATATTACATTTTCAGATTACACATGCTCAAATGGCATTACTATTTTAATTTTTTAATATTGAACTTAAGCCCCTGTATTTAAATAGTGGTAGAATATTTCCCATTATTATGATGAGTTGTCAGACCAGTTTTCCATATTTCAAGACCAATATTTCACATAAATTGTAATAATTATAATTTTAAAGTATTTAAATTTAACGTAAAATTTTTAATTATCATAAGTACACATGATCAAAAATCACACAGGTAGTAACAGATGAGCCAGAATTTGAACCTAGCTTTTAATTTTTAATTTTTTTTTTTTTTTTACTGTTCTATGATCATTATGCAAAGCAAGAACCTAGCTTTTTAAGTTCCGTGGATTCTTTTGATCTCAAAGCTGTACAAACATCATGAAAGGCATTGTTCACAAGACCCTGGAATCATCTGAGAACACATGACTAGCCTTTGGAAAATATTGCCAGTGATTTGTTGGCACTCATTACATGCTTAGAAAGGCTTCTGTTAGCCTGACATGATAAAGGAAATTGAAAAACATTTTGTTTATGTGCCTAAAATGAAAGTCCATATGGAGAATTGGAAAATTTGTTTTGGCTAGTGCCCAGGCCTACTTAGTTTTGGTTTGTGATTTTCTATGTCATTGAACAGACTGCTTTTGTCTTCTCAAAGACTGGGCGAAATTTGGGTCATGATGGTATCCTTTACAATGCAGCACAATATTACTGACTACTTAACAGCTAAGGATATGTTTCTATGCCTCCATTGACTCTTGTACGCATTAGCATTAGGGTGATTATCCTAGTTTGCATCAGTATTACAGCACATTCCCTCTGAATCTAAAGTTACTGTGACTTAGAGAATCACTTGTGACTTTCTATTCTAACACTTGGCCCTAATGTTTACACAAAAATAAACTTTGTCTATTACTTGTCAGACCAAAATTCATTTCCAAGACCATTGTCTTCCTCTCCTATCACACATAAACTGATTGCTATCTTCTTGGGCAGTTTAGAGTTAAAATTATTAAAAATTTCCTGGCCTATCAGTTCTAGTAGCTATTGAGTTACTTGGATAGTTTTAAGACATTTATAAAAAAAATTTAATGGGCAGATAACTTTTCTGTATTAAGTTTTAAAAAAATCTTCATATCACAATGGTCCCTAAGTATGAAAAATCATAAATAATACTGTGGAAAACCTTCCTGGTGACATGTGACCTGGGTCTCTGTGAAACATCTAATTCTGCAAGCATCATGTCAGGTATGCTCTTTAAGAGACAGCTTACACAGGTAAGCAGCCTTCACTGAGTGCTGCCACTGGCAAAAGGAGAACACTAGGCGTAAACAATTAAGATATTAGTTAAAATACCTTCTACTGTGTAATTAGTTACATTTTTCTAAATGATTTCAAATATGTTTAATCAAAAAGAAAGAACAGTCAAGTGTTGTCATGCAGATTTTTAGCTGGTTTTCTTTGATGCCTTTACAATGTCCTGCCGTTGTTTCAACGTGGAAAAGTTTCAGAGGAAAATGTGTTTGGGCTCCTGAAGTCAAATGTATTGTAATTTAACAAGCAGAAAACTTGGGCTCTGTAACTCAAATTGCAGAACTCATCTGAAGTTTACTTGTCTGTCACCAGAAAGAAAAAAGAGCAGAAATAAATATATAGCCTACAATATCAGTGATAAAATGAAAACATTGTCAAAGTAGAATCTTTCTTTTAAAAGTGTTTTTAAAAATTCTAGTTCTAGGATAAGATCCATTGGAATAATGTTGAATACTTATTAAAAATATAGAATCTCCAGACATAGAACTCAGGAAATTTTATTTTTAACACATGGTTCTAGGTGATTCTCAGATTCACTCAGATTTCAGAACCACTGTACCAGTGAGGCAGATAACATGAGAGTTCTTTTTAGGGAGCAAGTGTCTACAAATGCTGAAGAACTTAAATTAAGAGAAGATAGTGTAGGGATTGGGAATAATTGATATTAATATAAGGAACTATAAAACATGGAGGTTGCCAATGTTGAGATCAAACATCCGAAAAGAACTACATACTCCTGCACAACAGAGAGGCATGGCTAGAAGAAGAAATTGGCAGATCTACACTGGAATACACCTAACTGAGGAGGTGAAAGATCTCTACAAGAAGAACTACAAAACACAGTTGAAAGACATTATAGATGATAAAAATAATTGGAAAAACCTCCCATGTTCACAGATAGGGAGAATCAATGTCATTAAAATGAACTATACTGCCCAAAGCAATCTACAGATTCCATACAATTCCTGTCAAATTACCAATATCATTTTTTACAGAATTAGAAAAAACGCTTCTAAAATTCATATGGAACTGAAAAATAGCCTAAATGCACAAAGCAATCAGGCAAAAATAATAAACCTTGAGGCATCACATTATCTGACTTCCAACTGTATATACTACAAGGCCATAGTAACCAAAGCAACATGATATTGATACGAAAATAGACACATAGTTCAATGTAACGGGATGCAGAACCCAGAAGTAAAGCCATACAGTTACAACCAGTTTATCTTTGACAAAATTGACAAAAAATAAACAATGGGGAAAGGACACATTTTCCAATAAACAGTGCTGGGGAAATGTGACCAGCCATAAGCAGAAGATCAAAATGAGATCCCTACCTTTCACTATATACAAAACAACTCAGCATGGTTTAAGGACTTAAATGTAAGACCTGAAACTATAAAAATCCTAGAATAAAACCTAAGAAAAATTCTACACAGTGTCCTAGGCAAAGAATTTATGACTAAGGCCTTAAAAGCAAATGCAACAAAAACAAAAATAACAAATGAGGCTTAATTAAACTAACAAGCTTCTGTCAGGAAAATAAACAATCAACAGAGTAAACCAACAACCTACAGAATGGGAGAATATATTTGAAAATTATGCATCTAACAAAGAACTAATATCCAGAGCCTATAAAGAACATAAACAAAACAAGAACAAAACGAATAACCTCATTACAAAATGGGCAAAGTACATGAACAAATACTTCTCAAAAAAGACATGTAAGTGATCAACAAACGTATGAAAAAAATCACTAATTATTGGATAAATACAAATTAAAATAATAAGATACCATCTCACATCAGTCAAAATGGCTATTATTGAAAAGTAAAAATAAACAGTTATTGGAGAGGATGTGGAGAAAAGAGAATACTAACACACTTTTGGAGGGAATGTAAGTTAGTTCAGTCCCTGTGTAAAGCAGTATGGAAGTTTCTCAAAGAACTAAAACTGGAACTGCCATTTGACCCAGCAATCCACTACTGGATACATACCCAAAGAAAAATAAATTACTTTGTAAAAAGACACCTGCACTTGCATATTTATTACAGGGCTGTTCACAATAGCAAAGTCAAGGAATCAATTTAAATATCTATCAATGATGGACTGGATAAGGAGAATGTGGTATATATACACCATGGAATACTGCATGGGCACCAAAAATGAAATCATATCCTTCATTTATATTCATGTCTTTTTATTCAATTCATGTCCTTCACAGCAATATGGATGGAGTTGGAGCCAATTTTTTTTTTTTTTTTACTCAGAAACAAAATCAGATACCACGCATTCTCATTTATTAGTGGGAGCTAAACAATGGGTATGCGTGGATATAAAGATGGAAATAATCGACACTGGGAAATCTATAAAGGGAGATGAGAGGGGCACGAAGTGTTGAAAAAGTACCTATTGGTTACAATGTTCACTATTTGGGGGATGGGTTCATTAGAAGCCCCAACTCCAGCATTATGTAATATACTCATGTAAAAAACCTGCACATGTACCCCTGGAATCTATAATAAAACAAAAATAAAATAAAATGTACTTGCATTTATTATTTCTTTTCTTCTGTGGGGGAAGCAGAGGGATTAAATCTTTTGCTCTTATGGTCTTGAATTGATTGGATGTGGCCACTCATGCCGTGGAGGGTAATCTGCTTTCACTAACAGGCTACTGATTTAAATGTTAATTTCATCCAAAGATAGACTGCATAGTAATAGGTAGACTGGTGTTTGACAAAATGTCTAGGTACTATGGGCTGGCCAAGTTGACATCTAAGATTAATCACTACACTGCTTTACATATATTGTGTCTTTGTAACCCTCAGCAAATTTGTGAGGTAGTATTATCAACCGTCTTTTACAGATCAAGAAATTGAGGGAAAGAAGATAAGCATTTTGCTTTGGAGGAGAGTGAAATTGCAAAGAGTGAAAGAGATTCAAACAGTTGTTCTATTTCAAACCAGTATTCTAAACAATGACGCTTTCACTTGCAGGGGAAGAAATTTAGGCAAACTGAAATTAAGTAACTTGCCCTTGCCACTCAACTAGAAGGTGATGGATTCAGAATTTGAATCTCCAGATCTGATTCTAAAGTCTCTGCTGTTAATCACCATCCAGTAAACCTTTTCAGCCTTTGTCTTTAGGCAACTCTCAGTCTGTTAGAAAAGTAAGATATGAAAACAAATAATTTGTGTTATCAGGAAATGGAGTCTTCTTTAAAAATATGGCCACTGAATTTGGCTTTGTAAATAGTCAGATTGAAGAGGACACCATGAAATTGAAAGATAGTCCATGTTTATGAATTGAAAGAATTAATATTGTTAAAATGTCCACACTACCCAAAACAATCTACTGATACAATCCAATAACTATCAAAATACCAATGATATTCTTCACAGAAATAGAAAAAAAATTCTAAAATTATGTGGAACCACAACAGATCCAGACTAGCTAAAACTATCTTAAGTTGAAAGAACAAAACCAGAGGATTCACATTACCTGACTTTAAATTACACTACCGAGCTGTAGTATCCAAAACAGTATGGTACTGGCATAAAAACAGACAAACAGACCAATGAAACAGAAGAGAGAACAAAGAAACAAAAATCCACACACCTATAGTAAACTTATTTTTGACAAAGGTATCAAGAACATACACTGGAGAAAAGGCAGTCTCTTCAATAAATGTTACTGGGAAAAGTGGATATCATATGCAAAAGAATTAAACTAGACTCCTGTCTCTCACCTTATGCAAAAATCAAATAAAAATGGATTAAAGATTTAAATCTAAGACCTCAAACTATTAAACTACTACTAATATCACACCAGCAAAGACAACCAAAGCAAAAATGGACAAAAGGGATCACATCAAGTTATAAACCTTCTGCATAGTAATGAAAACAATCAGCAAAGTGAGAAGGCAAACCACAGAATTGGAGGAAATATTTGAAAACTACCCATTTGACCCCATTTGACAAGGGACTAATAGTCAAAATATACAAAGCGCTCAAACAATTCAATAGAAAAACAATTAATAATCTTATTTTTAAAATGGGCAGAAGATGTGAATACATATTTCTCAAAACACAAATGGGAAATGGGCATGTGAAAAGGTGCCCAACATAATTGATCATCAGAGAAATGCAAATCAAAATTACAATGAGATAACCTCTCACCCCAGCTAAAAAGGCTTATAGCTAAAAATCAGGCAATAACAAATGGTGGTGAGATGTGGAGAAAAGGGAACCCATATACACTTTTTGTGGAAATGCAAATTAGTATAACCACTATGGAGAACAGTTTGGAGGTTCCTCAAAAAACTAAAAATTGAGCTACCATATGATCCAGCAATCCCACTGCTAGGTATATACCCAAAAGAAAGGAAATGAGTATATTGAAGAGATATCTGTACCCCCATGTTTGTTGAAGCACTGTTCACATTCGCCATGATTTGGAGACAACCTAAGTGTCCATCAGTAGACGAATGGATAAAGAAAATGTGGTATTTATACACAATGAAGTACTATTCATTCATAAAAAAGAATGAGATCCTGTCACATGCAACAACACAGATGGAACTGGAGATCATTATGCTAAGTGAAATTAGCCAGTCCAAAAGACAAACATCACGTATTCTCATGTGGGATCTAAAAGTCAAAACAATTGAACATATGAGCATAGAGTAGAAAGATGGTTACCAGAAGCTAGGCAGGGGAGTGGGGACTTGGGGGAGAGGTGGGGATGGTTAATGGGTACAAAAATAGTTAGAAAGAATGCGTAAGACCTACTATTTGATAGCACAGAGTGACTATAATGAGTAACTATTTAATTGTATATTTTAAAATAAACTAAAAGGGTTTAACTGAATTGTTTGTAATACAAAGAATAAATGCTTGAGGGGATGGATACCCCATTCTCCATGAGGTGCTTATTTCACATTGCCTTCCTGTATTTTTTATTTTTTAAATTAAAAAAAAAAATTTTTAACATGGAGTTTTGCTCTTGTTGCCCCAGCTGGAGTCAATGGTGTGATCTCGGTTTCACTGCAACCTCCGCCTCCTGGGTTCAAGCGTTTCTCCTGCCTCAGCCTCCTGAGTAGATGGGATTATAGGCGCCCACCATTATACCTGGCTAATTTTTTTTTTTGTATTTTTAGTAGAGACAGGGTTCACAATGATGGGCAGGCTGGTCTCAAATGCCTGACCTCAGGTGATCCACCTGCCTCATCCTCCCAAAGTGCTGGAATCTCAGATGTGAGCCAGCTTACCTGGCAGCATACCTGCATCTCATGTACTCTGCAAATATATACACATACTATATATTCGTAAAAATAAAAATAAAAAAAATTTTAAGAAGAGACAATAATGGGACTTTATTAGTTGGACAAAAGAACATTCCAGGAAAAATCTGGTATGTGAAATATAATGAGTATAAAGCAGCAAAGTGTGTTAGGGAAAGAATGAGCATTTTGTTATTTCTCTAACTGGTATAAAGTGGGGTGAGGTGGGGTGGGGTGGTGAGGCAGGAGATCAGAATGGCCAGTTAGAGCTAGGCTGGGTATTATTCTGTGTTGGTAGGGAGACAATGAGGAATTTTTAACTGGGGAGAGAGATTATTAGACGTTAGTTTTACAAATGATGAGAAAGTCTTTCAGAAAAAATTGAGGAAGACTTTGAAATAGACCAAAAACTTTACTAGGTGTCTTCAATCAAAATGTATGTTGTCTAGAGCACAGAGCACACCTTTCTGAGTTTTGATTCTATGGGGTTTGTGTTTTGCATTGTCTTTGAGCTATTAAAAATTCTGTAAATTGCAGATCATGTCAATGCAAATGACTCTTGTCCATAGATGTGCAAATGAATTGTCTGGAGAATGGAAAATTAATTTTCCTCCCTACTGCAGAAAAAGCCAAGTTTGAATATATTGGTAAATTAATCTCAGTCTCCCTTATTAACCTATGTAAGTGTGGTACTTTAACTTTTCCTTTGAACTAATTGTAACATCTTACTGGCTTGCTCATTAATTAATTAAATAAAATCTATGACACGTGTTATAGTTGTATGAAAGTTATCATGTTACCTTAAAACTATTTTTAACTTGTCTGTTCTAAGTGAAGAGATAATGTGCTCTGTATAAAGGCAGTGACAGCACACGCAGATGGAGGAAAGGCAATATACTAGAGAGTGCTTCATACTGAGTTTGTACTGACAAAACCTAGTGTAATGACTTTGTACTGACAAGACCTAGTGCTCTGAAGAGATATGAGAAGTAATGAATTATGAGGACTCAAAAATGATTCCCCAATTTCTGACATGAGTGTTTACATAGATAATTTCTTTTATCAAGATATGACCCACAGGAAAAGAGATATCAAGGTAGAAATTACAGTGGATTACTAGATATTTGGTTGTGGAGTTCAGAAGTATCGGATGCTAGAGGTGCTGATTTGGGAGTCATACATTCATACATGTAAATTTATGAGACTAGCTTTAAACATTAAGGAAGAATCATAAGGTAAAAAGACAAATGGACACAAACATTTTAGGAATGAGCAGAGTCAAAAGATCTAGTGAAATGACGGAGAATAAATCTCTTTATTTTAGGATGTTGTTACAGAAATCAAAGGAGAACGATGTTTTTAGAAGGAAAGACTAGTGAACAGTGTAAAATGCTGAAATTTTCAGTCAATTAGGTTTGGCAATGTGGAAGTCAGTGGTGGCCATTGCCAATCAAGTTTAAGTGTCATGGTGTCTCTGTGTGTGTGTGTGTGTGCGTGTGTGTGTGTGTGTGTGTGTGTGTGTGTGTGTTTAGAAGGGTAAAAGCAAAAACTGTGTTGGGAATTTGAAAATCTGATAGAAGGTAAGGAAAGCTATGGAAAAGAAGGTATAGATGGGTGAAAAATCAAGGGAATTTTTAAGATTGAGCATAGCACATGGGGAAGGAGTCATCTGAAGACAAGGAAGAGAGAGAAGAAATTAAATTTAAAAAGCTCCATGTTAGATCAAAATATATTGGACTTGGAGTCCAAATGGAAACAATAACTTTCAGATGAGATCAGGCGCATTCGGGGTGGTATGGCTGTAGATGAAACAACAATTTTCAAAATGAGAAAGAAGATGTTTTACCCTGAGGTTCAAGGTAAAGAGGAATAGCTGGGAGCAGCACAGGTAGATTTTAAGGTTGCAGAGCAGGAAGGTGAAATATGTTACTTGATAACTCTTAATATCATGTACTCAGAGTGAAGGAGTGAAATTAAGGAGGAAAGGCAAAAGTATGCCTAATCCCTGAGTTGAATAAGAGTGGAAGAGCTGATAAAAGATAAACTCTTCATGGTAAAATTAATCTGGCATAAGTAGCTTTTCTCCTGGTGTGCTGTTCTTTGCAAGGTTTTGTTTGCAGGTATGGAACACCTGGTTCATGGATGGTTGCTAAGAGATATGCCTTCTCTGAAATATCTTTTTCACCTTCCTGTACTCTTCACCATTACACTTTTCAGTTCATTAGAAAACTATGGTTGTGGGGTGGGGGGCTAGGGGAGGGATTGCAGGGGTGGGGAGACTGGAGAGGGATAACATTAGGAGAAATATGTAATGTAGGTGACGGGGGCACTGGAGGCATCAGACCACCATGACATGTGTATACCTATGTGACAATCCTGCAAAATCTGCACATGTACCCCAGAATTTAAAGTATAATTAAAAAAAAAGAAATAACACAATACTGCTCCACAGGTATGTGAGTACCTTAAAATAACAAAAGTTTCCCAATTCTTCCTTCTTCTCTTTTATTATTGCTGTCATTCATTTCTTTTATACATAATATATATACATATATTTTATATAATTGAATACTATTGTGGCTGTTATCATGATGGGAAGTTATTTGTTAGATCAATTAAGAATAATATAAAAGTTTTTGTTCTACCTTCAAAAAAGAAAAAAAAAAAGAAAACTATGAGGGAAAGGATTAGTTTCCTCAAACCTCAGTTAGATGTGTATACCTGGCAATGGTCCTTCTAAAAATGTAGAACATCATTTTAGATCCATTACTGAAACACTAAGTCATGAGATGATGTAATATACAACAGATAATTTCCAGTGGAGTAAAACTGTAACAATCACCATTGTGGATGGGTGAGAACAAACATAACATGTAGGTTAGGAAGGGCAGATTTTTATACTAAGAATGGAAGATATTCAAAAGGAAGGAGAAAATGTGAAGATGAACTTCATCTCATAGTTTTGCTTAAACAGTCCTGAATATGGATAATCATGGTTATTAGCTAGCAGTGTAGTATTGATAGGTAATGACTTAGTCATTTTAGAATGATTCTTTCCTATGTGATGTTCTCCCTCACTGCTCTAAGTGCTTCATATATGTTAAATTGTTTAATCCTTACAACCATGCCTAAATTAGATTATTATTCTTGTTTTACAAATGCAGAAACGAAGTTGTTGAGTTCAAAGAAAAGCATTGTAATTCATATAGCTAGCATATAGTGAAGCTTCAAATCCAATTGCACTGATGCAATTGTGGAAACCCTACCTCATCTTGCCAACTGCCTGTTTGGACTGCAGTAACGTGTTGCCCTCCTTGGATACTATTCAGTGCCTATTACAAGGAATCTCAGTACAAATCAGGCTTTTATTTCGCTTGCCTTCTCTGTGTGCTGTGATTCTTAAACTTAACTGCACTTAAGAATCAAGGGAACTTACAAAGAAATCAGATTCCAGAGTTCCAACCCCAGAAATTCTAATGCTGGAATTCTGAGCATGTCCCATGAATTCCCATGCTAAGGAGACCTCCTAGGTAACTTTTAAACAAGTGGTCTGTAGACCACACTTTAAGAATTATCTTAAAAGGTTGGACTAATTTTTGTTTCTGGTCCTTTCTTGTGTATCTTGCTGTAAACAATTGGAACCTGTTTTGGGGTTAAATTCCACAGTTAGTATGTGTAAGTATGCTTTATGGCTGAAAATGAAATGTGGAGTAATTTTCATGGATTAGTAATATCTTTAAAAAAACACTCCTATTTCTATTAGACATTTTTATTACATCAATATGTTGTCTGAACCTGGCTCTTGCAGGGAAATATTAAAAATTTTATATAAAATAGATAGTTCTGCCAGAATTATGGCATTATAGCTTACTCAACAGTTAGCTTTGAAAACACATTAAAAGAAGCATTATGAACTTACTCTTCTTTCTCTTTACTGTTGACATTAGGGCATGCCCTTAAAATTATAACTGTATTATACCACATATGGAAACCCATATACATTTCATAGATATGAATATATAGGAGTGATCCATTTCTGCTTTGTTGCTTTTTACATTTTGTTTTCAGTTTTCTAACAAAGGTCATCTTTCTATTCAGTCCAGGAATCCAATCCCTGTCTAGTGTTGACATAAGGGAACTATAGAGTATTTTAAAATATCAGTTATAATCTCTGACTGGAAGTCTTGGGTGGTCAATTTCATGTTTCCGAATTTTGGTGGTGGTAGAGGTTTTTAGTGCCAGGCATGCGGGTATTTGATTCCTGTGTAGAAGGATAAAGCAGGAACTAGATAAGATAGGTGCTGGGAAAATTAATTGGCTTTTATAAGCCGTTTGTCACAAGGCATAGGGCAGTTCAATGCACAATGCATAATGTCTGTGGCAAGACCAGGTGTGTATTAGGTTATCTATGCTAACACCCTGATAGCTACTTGAAATCAGGCTGGTAATAGCCAAGCAACAAAAAATGTTCAGGTGGTTGAAATAAGGTAGGTAATGACATTTTTTATTTAGGTGATCTGTCCATTCAAGGCAGAATGCCACCCAGTGGCAGCCTGATAGGAGAGCCAAGGGCTTGATGGTAAAAATGATGATCAAGAAAAAGTTCGTAGACCTTACATACCATGAGAGAACCTAGGGCTCATTTGCAGTATAATTCCAGTTAGACAAGTGATATATTTAGCTTGGTAATAATTGGTGCAGGAATTGGGGTCAACGGTTCTGAACTGTTAGAAGAGGTTCATTGGCAAATATCTATGAGAATCTGGGAAACATTTCCCTGGATAGCCTTTGTTTCTTTTTTAAGAAACATCATGACATTCCTACAAATACCTCTCCTAAGTTCTAAAGAGACAAGCAAAAGTATAGTGCATAAACCATAATGACTGAAAAAAATAAAGACAAGGTGAAAGGAAAATAAGGAAGAATAATAAAATAGACTACAAGTGTGAGAACTAGAGATACATGCTATACAATTCTCACAGTGTCTGAATGTGGGACACCAACTCAATTTTGAATTTCCTAATGGGCCAAAGCCAAGAGAGAAATTAGGAAAAGTTGCAAGATTCAAATTGTCCACATGATAAAATGTATCAGGTTGAGGGGAGGTTCCCTTGCAATCTAAGGGAAGTTTCCCCCATAGTTGTTGCAAGGGAGACAGAATGCAACACTGAGCAAAATGATTTTCTTACAGCAGTTAGCATTTTTCAATATAGGATACATCATTAAACAAAAGGACAATTTTTAAAAAGTGATCCTTTTATTGTCTGGGAAGGCCTAGACAATATAGTCTGAACTGATTGATTGGATAAACACAGTGGAAAAAGAGGGGCAGAATTGTACCATGCGTGCAGGAGGCCATGCTCTACAAGCGTTCCTGAAGGTGCAGCAGAGCGGTAACCATGATAAATTCTGGCAAAATCTTTCAGTTTAGTTATTATACGTTAGTGATGGAGGAAAGATGGATTAGTCTTAAATATTTTCTGAGTGCAGGATAAGGTTCTAATACTTTTATTAAAATAAAGGAGTTTAAGACTCTGTCTTGAAGAGATAGCACTCTATACTTCTAACCATAGGCAAATTAAAACATTCCTGAAACTAGACTCATTTTTGCCTTGGCTCCAGTACTTGAACAATTTAAAGACTGAACCCTCATGGTTTCAACCCTTAGAGCATCTTCGAAACTATTGTAGTTTGGAAAATTTCCCATGCAGAAATAATTAATTGATCATTAGGCCATAAAAAAATCTTAGTCAGGATATCTAACTGTAATTATAGTGGCTGGCCAGCGATACCATAGCTTAAATTACTCCTCAATAACTAAAGGACGTTTTCTGTCAATTCATATGACAAATAGCTGTCAAAATTTATGAGAGTCAGCATTCCTTCTGCTATTAGCTCACCAGGCCTTTTGTCTCTTGAGATCAGTGTGGGTCTATTATATCATATTCCTAGCATTGAGGAAAGCGCTTAATTGTTCTCCTTGGTGTGAGGTAGGAATGGACTGCATGTGTTAGGTAATTTACAATATGTCAATGGGAGAGTATATCCTATGTGATGATAATGATGTCGTAATAGTGACTTTACTGAACATGTACTATATGTACTGGATACTTGCTAAAACACATTATGCACTTTATTTAATTTAATTTTTGACAGTCATTTAGTTATTTTTCAGTATAATTGTTTTCAGTTTGTAGCTATGAAAATGAGTTTAGGGTTTAAAAAGCTTATTTACATTTGTACAGCAACAAGGTAGAATGTGGTGCACGCAGGTGGAAATAGGAAAGTCTGTATTGTTTTCTATTTGGAAAGAACAACATTTGGCTTTGCAACCTTGCATTTCACCTTCTGACCTACAGATTATAGATCTCAGAACAGAGTTCAAATTAAGGGACTTTTACTATTCTGCATAGAGGGAATGTGTTGCCACATGAAAGGCTTAGCTGTGGTCCCTGGATGGGAGCCACCCCCCAGATTTCTTGAAAAATAACTGTTAAATATTATTATATCCAGCAGAGTAGATTCAGCTTTTCAAAAATATTTCCATGTCATTTAGAATCCTTGATGATTTGTGTATTATTTAGAGGTTATAAATAATTTTATAGAACAAGAATTATATTTTATTGTTTAAATTAAAATTTTATTTTAATTGTTAAAAATCTTTGAACTTCTTACTGTGTTTTCAAAATCCTGTTAGTTATATCTATGACTTATTTGATGCTGGGGTCTTTGTCAGGTTCATTATTGGTACGGTAGTCTTTCAATGAGCAATTTTGATTCTCTTTTGAAAATCTTATTCACAAAATAATTTCCATAAAGATATGATAAATAAGCAGCAATTACTTGTACATTTTATCTTCATAGTATAAACCTTGGCATAGTGCAAAATGCTCTGATCTCAAGAAATGCTCTTGATGTATACAAAAATTTAAGGATGAAAAATGTTGTCTGTATATGCTGTTAAAAATTATTCTCTGCTGTTATGTTTCATGCTGTAGAAACAAACCCTGAAGAGTACTGATAAACTGCCTTAAGGCAATTATGCTCTTAGGCCATATATCCTAATGCATTTCTAACATAAAGTCATATGTTCTTTTTGTTTTATAAGAAAACTGTCCTGGTGTCTGCAAGCTAAGAGTTTAAAAGAACTATATGAAAGGGTTAATCGGGTGAGGCCTTTTGGAAGAGCTAACTTTTATACTAGATTTGTAAGTAATTCATAAAATAGAACAGTCCTCAAGACACAAAAAATATAGGAAAATGGAGACAGGAATTTAAAACACGAGGATGTTAAGGAGGAGGAACACTGGGTAAATGATATATAAGAAATTAAGAAAGATGGAGGAGGAAGTGAGAAAAAAGGCAAGGTCTTGAGTTTAGGACTGAGGCGTTTAAATTAGATTCATGGGCGATGTAAAATGATATATTTTCAGATATTTTTGTGCATCAGATGTGGGAAAAACAAATGAAAGACAAATTTCATAATTTTGTGTGAGCTATGAATAAGAGTATCAGAGATTTGTTTTGTAAATTTCATTTTAAACTCCCTCTATTTGGTACCAATATACAGTGATAAATAACAGAGAATTCCTTGTTTGACTCAGTTTGTTATTAGTCTTAGGAAGGAGTCTGGAATACATATACTACAAAAATACGTACTACAATAACAAAAATAAATCAAAAATACTTCTGATTGAGGAAGTGAAGATTATTTAATGTAGGTGACTTTTAATTTGGACCTTCAAAGGTTAGTATCATTCCAGTAAGCACAAGAAGAAAGCTGTTCAAGGTGGAAAGGCCAGGGCTTCCCAAGGGTAGAGACAGGACTGTTGGTCAGGAAATGAAGGAATATGCAAAGTACTGAGCAGTGTTTTAAGCCCCTTGTAAAATCACCGTCTCTTTAAATTTACATGTAGATCAGCTCTGAGTAAATAAGAAGGCCTGATTAAATGTGCCAATGATTTTTTCCTACTTGTTTCTTATGTGAGAATTATGATGTGATTGAATAGAATCACAATGCTATTCATAGCTGATAGAACTGTGGGGTAGAATGCCAAAAAGCTAGGGGGGCTGGCATCATAATATCTTCTACATATATGCAATCAGAAACTTATTCAGTGCCTTCACAGACATCTTCTAATTCCATTTTCTCAAAACTTTATAAATTAGCGAGAGAAAGTATTCTGTTCCTTCATGACAATTTAGATTTACAAACAATTGCCAAGTTTACTTAATTGATAAGTGGTGAAAGGGATTTGTACCTTCTGCTGTCAAGTTTAGTCTATGACACACATGCAAAATGACAGAGATGTAACCATTGTAACAGATTAATACTATGAGAAGAGAATCAACAAAGAAAGCAGTAAAGAATTTACCTGAAAATCTTTAATTTCCTGGCAAGGGAGGCTTATAGTTCTTGATTTTTAAGAGACAGCATTCCTCTGTTAGTTGACAGGCTATAAAGAAGCCAACTGGTGAGATACACTATTAAACTGCTATATCTTAATTTGAAATCTGTTGGTCTGGTCATGCCCCATTTCCTTGTTATTTGAATGGACAATGGTAAACCTATCTTCTGTAACAAATAGAAATGAATGAGCTCTTATTAAGGGCATCCATATTCTATCAAGTTCATGTTTACTCATAATTTTATTGCAAGGACAAAGGAGAGAGAAGGATCCCTTAAGGAATTACTGTAGAATGTTTAGAAAAACAAACACCTCCTCAATACAGCATTACTATCTTCCCTTATACACTCCTTAAAAAAAAAAATAACAAGAAATTTCAAGTGTTTTACTGATAGCACCATCAATCTTCACAGTGTTCCTGTAAGTGACATAGATGGTAAGAATTACTATTAAGAAAAAATTTAATATGTTTATTTGTTGCAAGAAAAAGACACATGAAGACAGAAGACTTGTATTAAGGATACTTTAGTTTGAAATATTACACATAATAACAGGGAAATAAAGAATTATTCAAGGGAGAAAAAATTCAATATAACTAATCTTTTAAAATATGGAATGTTTTTTCATAATAAATAAAAATAGAAAATAAATCATAGTGAAGAGTAAAAATAGAAAAATGTATGACATTTCAGCTAAATTCAATACACATTTATTGAGTGCCTAATGAATTTAAACTTTAATCATTTTCTGTTTCCATGTTGTTTCTTAAGTGCTGAGTATTAAAAATATTTTTAAAATGCTGAAGGCATCTCTTGATAATATAAGCAGTATATGAGAATGAGCTTTAATAATGATTCTAGTTGTGGGTGGTTGTGAGGAAGGAGACACAATAAAAATCCTTAGTAGGACCTTTGCTGAAGTGTAGAATAGATTATAAAAGGGCAAATAAATATAGGTATAAGCTATACTGTGTCTTTAAGCACAGAGTATGGAAAAGTGTTAAAGGATAATGATTTGCTGTTCATCCTCACTATGGGCAAAATAAAAGGAAAAAAGCTATAAGAAATTTGTAGTTGATAATTAGTAGGATTTCTCAACAATGATCATTGCCTAATGCAGTGGTAGACTGGGCTATTTGTGCAGGTTGTAGAACATTTTTAGACAAGAAGAGAGGTGAATATATACATGTATGTGACTATTAATATCCCTACACTGAGTGTGTCAGTGTATAGATATTTTAAGACTGTGTTTTTGAGAGATTGCTTAATTCTTTTTGTAAAATATGGGGGTGGGGAGGAAGTTCAAGGATGGATTGCTGATGTTTTCAGTTTATTTCTTAAATCTTTCTGACTATATAAATCTAGGAAAATGTTTTCATGTTAAAATTTGCTATTCTTAGCAATCAAAATTGTGTCCAAAGCAATTAAGTGAAGATGGAAAGATAAATTGCTCAATGTGTGTATGTACACGTTGTGAGATGTCTCCAAATTTTAAGGAAGGCTAAGACATCTTTTGTCTATGGCAGAAGTCCAAAGCCATTTAAGCCTACTGGTTCCTGACTGACGGAAAAAAAAGGTCTCCAACTGATAGTGACTTATCTTTCAGAAGTATATATCTCTTCCAGAAGCACATAGATTTTAAAAGAGAATTTGGTGAATAAGGCAATACTTAAACATAGGGGTTCTAAGATTTCAAGAGTGGAACCAGAAGGCATGAGGAAGATGTAATAATAGCAGATGTACTTTCAACCATACCATATAGGAGATCACCCATAATAAAGGCGGATATAGGAACAAAAGATAGTAAAATAGTAAATTGATAAAGTGACCAAGAGGAAATGACTGGAAAGAGTGAAAGAAATCACAAAAGGATAAGAAAGCTGAGCAGAGAGAGAGAATCTGGTTATGAGTGAGGCATGAAGATGGAGAATGAATAAAAAAGAGATAGAACCCTCCAAACTATGTCCTGGTTCTAAAGTAGCCAAAGGAAGTGTCTACATGTTGCTAAACAACCAATGAATTTAGTGTAAAAATTAAAATTGTTGTTTTGCATTTTGCAGACTTAGTCTTAGCTGCTTTATTTTTTTATAAAAGTATTTTTATCTCCCCTTCTCTCATCTCTTTTTCCCACTTCTCATTGTATTTATGTATAAATATATGTATGTATCCATCCATCCACCTATTATCTAAATATTTCAGTATATTTAATTTGATTCTTATATCAAATCCTTCAAGATGTAACAGGTTAATGTTGATTGTAGTTGTCATAATATTACAAGCTTTTAAATGACTGGAATGTGAACCCAAAATTAGATCTGTGTTTCTCTAGTGTGGTTCAAACCTTGAACAAGTTACACTTTTATTAAAATATAGCTTTATTGATCAAGAATCTTTGGAGATGATTAGGATAATTATCTGTATGTTAACCTCTGTATTTTAAACAAGTTTACATGATGAGTTTTCTGCACTTTAACATTTGATAAGTATTACTGTAGAGTAAATAAATAGAAACCTAGAAATGGTAAACTTTTCTGATTTTGGATATACAGGCTTTTTGGAATACTGATATGAGTGAGTGCTGAGGCCAGAAAATGAAGCTGGGTGGCATTGGAGGAGGACTTCTGAAGAATGCTCTCAGAAGGCTAACAATGAGTGAAGGTGAATGTGTAACTGTTTTCTACATTTTTCTTACTGCTATAAAAATAACTGAAATGCAGAATGCTTAACTTCATTCAGCTGTATGCCTTGTAAGAATGTCAATAAAAAATTAAAAATTCTATTCCTGTTCTTATATTTTTCTAGTTTCCCTGGCTGTCTCTCATCGCCCTGCCTAACCCTTTCTCTACAAAATTTTTCTCCTTGAAATTTGAGCTCTACTTTTATTACTTTTTCTATTATGCAAAAAGTAACTTTAAAAAATTGTATAAAAGGTTTATGCATTTATGTTACAGTTTTGACAATTTTGGAAAAAAAGTGGAATTGATTATTGCTACCTCAATGAGATTACTTTATTAATACTTCAAAGATAATTTTTATGTGATTCACACTGGAGACAAGTTCATTGATTTCTATAACAGAACATAATTATTTTTGGGAAAACATTTAAATTTGCCTGAAAAAAGGCTGTTTTTCATCTAAACCTTTAAAATGGCTGGGATTTATTACATTTTAAAAGTTTAGTGCCTGACCAGGTGATACAGAAATGGCCAACCATTTCTTCCATAAGTTTGTGAGTAAATGAAGAGGTTATTTTTGATAAGCACTATAACCTTCTCTTGCATTCAATTGATTAGATTTTTCCTTTCTTTAATTCCTTTAAAGTGATGTGTAAAAACAAACTACTGAGGACTAAATTATTTCTATTCAGAATGATTTTATTTGTTCACAACTATTCTAGGTGAAAGTGAAAAAGTTCAAGAATATACGGAGTTTGCTGCAATATGACATGAGTGTGGTATTTTAGCTATCTAGTACAATACAAGGTTATTACTTTGGAAGAAAAATTTCATATCCTTATAGGTCCCCATGATAGTCTTTTACACCAGTGAAAGAACATAGAACATTAGCTCAGCCTCTTGGTTTGTAATCTGTGAAGTTTTGAGTATATTATTAGAGTTTTAAAAACAATGAAACATGAATTATAAAGAAACCATATGAATTGTGATTAAATGCAAAAATTAATTCATTTGGGAGAAGTATATTGGCTCAATCCTATAAGCTAATTGTCCAAATCTTATTAAGATCAAATATATTTCCATCACAGATTTCTTTATTTCTACTGACTTAGAATAGTTTCACACTGATAAAAATTTTAAAAAGAGAATTAAAATAATTAGTAGAATACTTCACGTGAGAAAGTGATTCTCCTTAAATATTAGTTTTAATGAGACTAAAAAAGTTCTTTCTGGGGGCCGGACGCAGTGGCTCACACCTGTAATCCTAGCACTTTGGGAGGCCGAGGCGGGTGGATCTTGAGGTCCAGAGATCAAGACCATCCAGGCAACATGGTGAAACCCCGTCTCTACTAAAATCACAAAAAGTAGCTGGGTGTGGTATTATGTGCCTGTATTTCTAGCTACTTGGGAGGCTGTGGTAGGAAAATCAGGAGGTGGAGGTCACAGTGAGCCAAGATTACCCAACTGTATTCCAGTCTGGGCGACAGAGAGAGACTCTGTCTCAGAAAAAAAAAAAAAAAAAAAGGTTCTTTTGGGTTAACTCTGAGCCAGTCTTCCCTAGTCCACCTACAGTAGTGAACCAAATTTAGTACCTAATGCAAATACACACACACACACACACACACACACACACACACACACGTATTTTGAAAAAAAAGAAAGGAAGCCTCTGTAAGGGATAGTGGACAGAGAATTAGAAGAAAGCTGACTTTGTAGTTACTGGACAGTTACCTATGCTCCCTAGTTCCCCTGTCTCCAGGCTGTGAGACAGGTTACTCACAAGTTCCAGGAGCTCTCCTGCACAGCGGGGATGGAGCTAACAGGATTTCACAGATCTCCCGAGAACCATTGCATGATTGTTTCTTGCCACCAGGGTTCATCCCTGTGCTTCTATCATTCTCTTGTCTGCTTTAGCTTATTAATATGGGGTGTTCTCACTATTGCAACTTCCAAAGATTTTATATAAGATATAGAGCTTAATTCTCTCTCCCTCTCTCTCTCTTTTTTTTTTTTTTTAATGTAAAAGGATGTTAAATTGGAGGTTTTAAAAGAGACACCAATACATCAAATACTAATGTTAGTCATGAAACAGATGATATTGTAGGAATTTAAGCAAGACCAGCCTGGGCAACAAAGTGAGACCCCCATCTCTACAAAAAAGTAAAAATAGATAAAGTAGATTTTTTAAAATTGCAAAGTGTCTCTCTTCCTGTGGGATATGTCTTCCTTCATTTTAAGCAAGAAAGGAAGATTCAGGAAGCTTAATTTGGATATCTGCTGACAAATGGGGCTGAAGGGGACATTGGGCTCAGACTACACCTCTACAGGCTGTGAAGGCCAAATGGAAGCAAATGTTATCTTAGACCAGAGTTCAGCAGGGTCAAGGGAGCTTAAGTAGGGCTCCTCCTGATGCTCCCTAATAGGGTAATCTATGGGGCATTCAAAAGAAGGTAGAAGTGACTGAAAAATTAATAGAGGCTTAGGAAGGTGTAAAAACCACTGGGAAGGAGTGAATTTGTTTGGGTGAAGGAGCTGCATGTGAGAGTCCACACTAATGCTGGACATCTCTGAAGAACCCCAAAATTCATTGCATCAGATAAAGCCAGCTGCGAATATCTGCTGAATCAAGACTGTGTGAAGTCAATTTAGGGCTGTGTAATCAACAAGCACTGAGGAAACTGTGGGACCTGACTGAGTTTTTGCCAAAAGGAGAGGAAAAACTACCCCCAGATAATACGTTTAGAGGGCATTCGAGGCAAAAATCATAATGTGTTCTGATTATAGCCCATGAATTCTACTTGGTAAGATACCATGTGCATAAGTCTTAAGACCTCCTATAACTTAGAGGTTAATTATTATTGGCTCAATCGGTGTAATCTTAATAAAGAAACAATGTTTAGTAAAATTGGAAATGGAAGGCCTTAATTTTTCAATCAGTACATTTCTTTATCTACTTCATGCAATAAGGTATTATATTCTAAACATAAATACTTATATATGACTTTTTTCAAGATTAGATAATCACAAATCACTGGGATGTAGTCACACAGTACATCGTTGTTTAATTATGCATAATCAAGTTTTTCTTTGTTTTATTAGAGTGTGGTTTAATATCTCATTTTAGATACTTATAAGAAGAATTTTTTCTTACCTTCCCAGAGCCTCGACTACAGATAGTTGTTTGTAACTACTCCACCTTGCTCTATTTTCAATCTTGTGGATTCTGTTGCAATGTTCAGAAACACATATTATGGATGCTACTAATATCATTCTCTTTTATATTGTCATCTTTCTTAGACTTCTTTATGTCCCTCATTCTTATGGTGGACATTGGTGTCTCTCATTCACGTGGCGTTTTGTTTTTGTTTTATATATGAATTCTCCAAAGTTTATTTTTAAATTTTTGTCATGGATATATAGTTCATGCTCCACCCAAGTCCTCTTTAACTGCCAGTGCACCTAATTCAACAGCTGCTGTTGATGTTTGCTGCCAGTGTGTCACAACTGAGCAAATATTCTCTAAATATTTGTCTGAATAAGGAGCCAGCTCACCTGGGAGCCATGACCTGCTTCCTTCCCAATGCAGCCTGCAGCTAACATTTCCCTGATGAGAGAGGGGCTCTAAAAGACTGGCCCGCTTGCTTATGGTGGGGCCAACTCTGTAGTATCTTACTGATTCAGAGATCCTCAGGAAGCTAGGCTTTGTCTAAGACCACATACTTGCATAGCTTTTTTTCTGCATTACCTTTTCCTCACTCCTGTTCCTCACTCCCCATCTCCTCACCACTTCTTCAATAAATAACTTGAACAAGAATTTCCATCTCAGACACTGTTTTTAGGGAACCCAACATAAGATAGTCATTTGATCTCTCCTTAAAACTCTCTCTAGGCAATCCCATGCTTCAACAAAAGCTAACATGCTGACTTTCAAACTCTGCAGATCACATTGTCTCCAGTGAAGGGTCTCCAGGTTCTTGGAGTCTTGAACAAAAATTGGACAAAACACACAAACAAAGCAAGGAAGGAATGAAGAGATTTATTGAAAATGAAAGTACACTCCACTGTGTGGGAGAGGGCCCTAGTGTAGGGGCTCAAGGGCCCTGTTGCAGAATTTTTGGGAAGTTAAATACCCCCTAGAGGATTCCATTGGTTACTGGGGTATGCCTTACGTAAATGAAGAGATTGAAGTAAAGTTACAAAGCTATTCCCCTATGGAGAGGATATTTTTCTGTCATAGCTGAAGTGTGAATTGCCCTTATGTTCCCTGCCTCCAGACCCTATTTGTCTGCCTCAATATGTCTTATCTAAATTTCAGACTGAGAGGTACATTTGTCTACTTTTTGAGGATTTTTCAAATTTAGAACTGCCTCCTATCTCTGGACAAGGCTGCATTTTGATTCTTTTAATTGTATTGATTTAGAAATTTCAGAATCATAAATAATTATCAAATTCAATAGTTTTATGAATATATAACATCCTATGGATATATAAAGATTGCGGACGGTGGCATAGATGACAAAATTGGATTGTATGTAGCTCCTGTTGTGGTAGCTTTAACTCTATTTACCTGTCAATGTTCAAGAAAATAAAAGTGGTGCTTTTATAGGGAATACTGTGATTCCATTCAAATGTAAACAGGCAGAAATGAGAAGTCAGAGCTAAATTCTGGTGTACATACCTCTATTACTGTACCTACTGCATTTCAATTGTTTGTTTTCTTGTTTACATGTTCTCTACCCCTTAAGGACATTAATTGTATTTTTTTCATCTTTTCTTGATGAAATCATAGGTACTCAATACATATTGGTTTTTAAATGAATGTAAAAATAGAGAAAATAAGGCAGAAAATAGAGCAAGGATTCATATGGTAGAGAAGAAGCCTTGACCATCAGTTCTTGATTTATTGCCTTTCACTCTGCATGCACCCTTCAATATATTCTCTGTGATGAACAATGAAATTCCTTCATGTATTTTCTTCTGTAAAGTGAATAGGATGTTAAACTTTCTGAGTAGAGAATGCTGAATAGATATGGGCAGAGGAAGAGGCTGTCCTGCAGATTCCTATACAGACTATGGTTTGGTGGTGTGGGTGTGAGGATGTCTGGTGGCTCCTAACTCAGCCATGGACCCGAAGCAAGATTCTTCTTTGGCCTTTCAGCCTCAACCTAACTAAAACATTTCCCTAGCTCTCTTGACACAAAAACCTGGGCTGCTACACACCCTGCATGCTCTGAAGTCCTCTTGCTTTAACCAGCACCCAGACTTGCATCGTCACCTGTGCTACCAATTACTGATCACCTGCTCCCAAGCCTGCACTATGGCAGATGCCTATTATTTTATTCCCAGCCACTCCAAACCAGCTCAGGCATGACTGAAACAATCCAACAAAGTCTGAATGCCTTCCAACTTTGTCCTTCGTTGGGTTTTCTTGCTCAGCCCTAGGGTGCTGTATACAGTTTCCTTATATCTTATACATATTCAGTTGTTATAGATAATAATTTTTTATAGTAACCTTCCTCCATTTAACTTACCATGTGTTTTCTGTCTCCTGATTGTACTCAGACTGCTACAGTTTCTGTGCTACAAAATATCTTCTGCAGGTTGGCGTAAGGGACATACTTAACACTGGACATTGACATTACTTTTACAGTAAAATATATTGGAGCCTAAGGAAGTTATAAGTTCTTTCATTATTTGATTTTTGTCAGGAAATTTTGTTATTTTTACCCTTATTAGTATCCCTGATTAGAGAAATGTAAATAAATTGTTTTTCTTCAGACTTGTCATAATATTAGTTTTGAGCCATGAGCCTTAAAAGTAAACATTACTTAAAAGTAAATGGGCAATATATAATCCATTAGG
This sequence comes from Cebus imitator, assembly GCF_001604975.1. Lineage (NCBI taxonomy): Eukaryota > Metazoa > Chordata > Mammalia > Primates > Cebidae > Cebus > Cebus imitator. Next base: position 893,645 of record NW_016107738.1, on the reverse strand, counting down.
GTAAAACTGAAGATATTTCTTTTATTTGGAAAGATTATTTGGGGATATTAGAAATGTGTATTAGAAATAAGGAGACTATCAAAATCAGATGGAGACTAATATTGAGCATGAATGAGTAAGAATATAAAAATGTCATGGTTCCATGCACTAAAATATCAAAGAGGGTCATTGAGCATGCTATGAATTTGTCAGATTGGTCAATTCCAGTTTTTAAAAGTTTTTATTGACACATTGTAGTTGTACACATTTAGGGGAAATGATTTGATGGTATGATACATGTATATGTTTTATAATGATCAAATCAGGGTAATTAGCATATTCATCACTTTCTATCTTTATTATTTCTTTGTGATGAGAACATTAAAAATCCTCTCTTGTAGGTAATTTGTAATAGACAACACCTTACTGCTAACCATAGTCACACTGCTGTGCAATAGAACAACAGAGTTTATTCCTCCTATCAAATTATAACTTCATATCTGTTGACCAATCTCTTTCTCTCCTCTTCCTTTTTTTGATTCCACGTGACTAACATCAGGTGGTATTTGTCTTTCTCTGTCTAACTTATTTCACTTAACATGATGTCCTCCTAGTTCATCCATGTTGTTACGAATGACAGAATTTTATTCGTTTTTCATGGCTGAATAGAATTTCATTGTGTATATATAACACATTTTACTTATTCATTCATACTTTGTTGGACTCTTAGGTTGATTCTCTATCTTGGCTACTATAAATAGTGCTGCAATAAACAAGGAAGTGGAGATATCTGATTGCCATATTGAATTCATTTCCTTTGGAAATATACACAGTAGTAGAATGTATAATAATAATAAATCAATATAATAAATAATATAATAATAAAGCTAGATAATATGGTGGTTTTAGTTTTTGGAGAAACATCCATATAGTTTTCCATATGCCTGTACTAAATTATCTCACCAAAAGTGTGTAAGTGTTCCTTTTCCTCCACTTTCTCTCCAACAGTTGTTTTTTTTGTCTTTTTGGTAATAAGCCATTCTAACTGGAGTATGATGCCATCACATTATAATTTTGATTTGCATTTTCCTAATGATTAGTGATATTAAGCAATTTTTAAAAATAGCTATTGGCCATGAGTATGTCTTCTTTGAAGAAATGTCTCATAAAGTATTTCATCCATTTTTAAGAAGTTTTGTTTTGTTTTGTTTTGATTTTCTTTTTGTTTTTGTTTTTTTTGCTGTTGAACTGTTTAAATTCCTTATATAATTTGGAAACTTACCCCTTTTCCAGTGTATAGTTTGCAAATATTTTCTTCTATTCGGTAGTTGTTTCTTTTGTGAATTGTTTCCTTTGCTGTACAAAAGCTTTTTTGTTTGATATAATTTCATTTGTTTGTTTTTACTTTTGTTGCCTGTGTGTTAGAGTTCTTATTTCAAACTCCTTGCCTGGCCCAATGTCATGAAGCATTGATCCTGTGTTTTCTTCAAACAGTTTCATAGTTTCTGGCTTTGTATTTAAGTCTTTAATCCATTTGCAGTTGATTTGTGTACATGGTGAGAGGTGCATTTTTTCTGGGGGAAAGGGTACCAAACTGGTTGTAAGGCCAGACACATGCAGGCATGGTTGGCTGGCCAGCAGTGTAGCAATCTCTCCCAGGGCTGGGTTACCAGCAGACTGGCTGTCAGTCTGGGCACAGATGTGGCAGGGCATTGTTAGTGTGATGGACCCTCTGGCAAAGCGGGGCTCTGCTGAAGTGTCTGTTAAACTGTTCACAGGCTCTCACATATACTGCAAACTGGCTGGCTGCCTGATAGGGGCACATGTTGGGGCAGTAACCTGGCTGGTAGTTTGGTGGTCTTCCTGCTGTGTAAGTCTGCCTATTTCCTAAAGTTGGTTGCCATATGGCTTCAAACACTGGGGTTTTAATCATTTTGCCCAGCCTATACTCCCAGTAGCCAGGGTCATGGTGTTTCAGATATGCATGTGAACATGAGAAAATGATGTTGGGACCTAAGCGATGGATAAAGGCAATGTGTTCTGGCCTCCAGGGCAGAACACACTCTAGCAGTGGGTCTGGTGTTAAGATGGTGCTGTGTAGTAGCAGTTTACATCACAAGAGTGGGGGATTCACAAAGTGGGTTCCTACTTCAGAGCAATGCAGTTGTACCAACTTCTAGCGACTCTCCAAAGTAGGTTTGGGGCCTGTGAGGGCCAGGGGAATGATTCTTCTATAGAAAGGACTGCCAGCGTTTGTGATGATAATGGGACTTCTGGGTGTGTTCAACTTGTCTTTTCCCTGTAAGAAGAAATCCCCCAATCTCCAAGCTTATCCTGGTGGGGGAGACACTGTCCAAAGTGGCAGGGTACCTTGCACTCCTCTCTATGGTGCCATCTTAAGCGTCTATGATCCCCAGGGTTTTTTACGGCTCCCTGGTGTTCTCTAGGATACTTCATTAGTCACTCCACTCACAATATAGTTTTTTAAAAATTATTGTTTTGGTACTTTTGTTGAGGTGGGGAAAGCCAGCTAACTCTAGTTTGCATTTCACTGATGTCACTCCATGACTTTCCTATCCCAGTTTTTGCCAGCTACAGAAATCAGTCTTCATCTAAGTCTTCCCTTTCAGCTCCTTCGTGGATCAGCTAGGATTCTTTTTGTTGCACAAGACAGAGCACTTACTCTAACTGATTTTAAAAATATGGGGGATTTATTGGCTTATATGATTTGAAAATCCAATGGATAGTTTCATTTTAAATGTAGCTTGGTTATAGGCTCAAACAATGTGATCAGGATTTCATTTTCCTCTTTATTTCTTATCTTTTTCCCTGTTGGTTTCATTCTTAGTCTTCAGGGGTAGGAGAAGGAAGTTGTCACATAGAGGTTTTAAGCCTACGTTTTCCTGACTTAAAATCCCACAGAAGTGAAAGAATCTTTTTCTGAGTATTCTGATCAAATCCTGAACTTCATTCTGACTGGAACAGCCTGGGTACATGTATAACCTTGAACTAAAGAACTTGTAGGTCACTAGTTGGATCACCACTGGAACCAGATAGATTGAGAATCAGTTGGATGTCATTCTCTAAAGGAATTCCGGCTGTGGTCCCCTAAATAAGGCCAGTAAAAACTTGATGGAAAATATACCAAGTGTGCATTGAACTAAGCATATCCTAAAGGACCCTGAGTGATTCTCAGTGGCCTCAAAGTTGTCAGGCTACACTGGATAAGTCTTGCTGCCTTGAATCATAAGCATAAGCATAAGCATAAGCACCCCTATGACCATTGAACCATTCTGACACTAATCCTTTATGGAAATACATTCGGAATTTGCCTGTTTTTTTTTTTTTTTTAATAAGTTAGGTAAATTACCTGTCAGGTTTTCCAGGCTTTGGATAAAGGTGTCTGTTGTGGACATCTGCCTTTCCATACTTATCTTAACCTGCTAAAGCATCTGTGCATTTTTTAAACCAACTTCTTTTTGCTGACTACTGTATTGATTATTCAATGTGCCCATTTATAGTGCCTTAAGCTTCATGGTCTAAGATGGTAAAAGCAGAGTGGAAGATAAATGAATCTCTACTTTCAAGTTCATGTTCCTCATTGATGATAAGAATAACTCGCATCGAGGACTTGCTAAATAATAAGCAGGTTTATAAATAATTTAGCTATATTAACTTATCCTCACACAAAGCTGTGAGGTAGATACCATCCTTCTTATTATTTTACTTGTAAATAATTTGAAGCAGAGAGGTGTTAGATAATTTTCTCAGGGACACAAGAATACAATGACGTGAACAATGAATTCTTACCCAGGTAGTTTTGATTTCAAGATCTGCTTTCATAACAACTACACAATACTGCCTCTAGTGGACACTCAGACATTTATCTTGCCAGATATGCTCTGACTATACTGTTAATGGGCCTGCATTATTCAGGTCAGTCATAGTGGCACAGCTTTCTCATGCCAGACATTTTTGCATAGCTGCTGAAACTTTTCATGCACCTTCTAGGTACAGAAACAAACTTGGATTCTTTAACGTATCCTGTGTTCCAAAGCTTGGAATTAAACAGCCGCCTCCCACGTAGAAGAATATCCAACCTGTTGGTTCCTTTGCACTTCTTTCTCACATCAGACTTCCCACTTCCTCAGCTCTCCTACAGGCACTTGAGGGAGGCAGAGTCATACAGTGGGATAGGGAATCTCCTGGGACTCAGATAAGGCTGGGTTGCAGTTCTAACCTGTCAATTAAGATATGTGTGAATATTGGTATATTCACCTTGTCTGTGCTTCAATTGTTTTCGTATATAAAGTGCTGAGGAAATAGAACTTGTGAAAGAGAAAACTTGATTCAGTGTTGGTTAAAAAGAAACCACATTTCACAAATAATAGTAATGAATAAGATTTAGGAGGAAGTAATTTTGGAAATACAAAGAATGTGCTGACGAGATAATGAGAGGGATAAGAGGCAGGGAAATTCTGGGCACAAGCGGGCGGGTCCCCAACCAGGGTCCCACCTTCAAGCCTAAATGCCTAATACTGCGGCTCAAAGTGAGAACATACATCCCTGTTTTCCTGCTTGAATGTTGCCTTTTCCAATATCACCCACAGCCTGCCCCACCCCCACCACGTGCCTATAAAAACCCCAGAACTCAGCCAGCAGACAGGAGAAGCAGCCAGATGACAGAAACTATAGTTGGACATTGGAGAGAAGCAACTTGACTTCAGTCAGACAGCTTGACAAAGCTTCAGAGGTGGGTCTGGTGTAGCTTCAGAGAGGAGTCCAGGGATGGCCGGACTCCAGAGGAAGATTAACTTCCTGCTCTGTCCTTCCTACTGAGAGCCACTCCCATCAGCAATGAAATTCCTCGTGTTTATCATCTTTAGTTTATTCATGTGACCTCATTCCTTCTGTACACTGCACATGAGCTCAGGTGCCATGAGAGCAGATGCAAAAGGCTGTCACACTAACCCTCCACCAAGCTGTTAACACTGAAGCTATCCAGGGACAGAAAAGCTAAAAGAGCACTGTGACGCTCCTTCTGGGGCTTCAGGAGTGACTGGCAACCCACTAGATTTTGCTGCATGGCACATATGGAGCTTTGCTCCTGCCAGAGCCCAAAAGTGCTTGCCCTGGCTCCTGCACCTGCTTACCTGTGCTCCCCATCACACAAGGGGTGAAACACAGCAGGATTGATAAAGCGGAGTCTGCCCCTGCCAGCACTGAAGTGGCTGGCTAGTTGTAGCACCCATGTATTCCAGTTCCAGCCCATGAAGGGGCCAGGGAAATATCCTGCCTTAATAAAAATATTTATATTCTGTTTGGGCGCAGTGGCTCATGCCTGTAATCCCAGCACTTTGGGAGGCAAAGGCAGGCAGATCATGAGGTCAAGAGATCAAGACCATCCTGACCAATATGGTGAAACCCCATCTCTATTAAAAATACAAAAATTAGCTGGGTGTGGTGGCGTGCGCCTGTAGTCCCAGCTACTCAGGAGGCTGAGGCAAGAGAATCACTTGAAATTGGGAGGCAGAAGTTGCAATGAGCCGAGATCATGCCACCGTACTCCAGCCTGGTGACAGAGTGAGACTCCATTAAACAAGATGAAGAAGAAGAAGGAGGAGGAGGAAGAGGAGGAGGAGGAGGAGGAGGAGTAAGAAGAAGAAGAAGAAGAAGGAGAAGGAGAAGGAGAAGGAGAGGAAGAGGAAGAGGAAGAAGAAAGAAGAAGAAGAAGAAGAAGAAGAAGAAGAAGAAGAAGAAGAAGAAGAAGAAGAAGAAGAAGAAGAAAGAAGAGGAAGAAGAAGAAGAGAAGAAGATTATTTATATTCTGTGATCACAGGTAGTTTTAGAAAAACTCTCAATCCTTGCTTTTCTTCTTCTGTCATACCACCGTAACAATAATCATCAACACAGAAGAAGACTTTTGTGACAAATATGTGGCTTTTACTCCCCACCACCAAGCTAGTAACTAATTCTACAGCAGACACCAACTGGGTGTCCTCCAAGCCAACTTTAATACTATGTACCTGGAAGTAGTATCAGATCCTGCAGGTTGAGGATCAATCTCCAGGACTGCCCTTTAGACACCAGTCACAAGTCCAGGCCTCTGGAATTTCTTTTTTTTATAGACATAGTCTCACTCTGCCACCCAGGCTGGAGTGCAGTGGCATGATCACGGCTCACTGCAACCTCCACATCCCTGGTTCAACAATTCTCCCACCCCAGCCTCCCGAGTAGCTGGAACTACAGGGGGATGCTGCCACACCCAGCCAATTCTTTGTATTTTAGTAGACATGGGGTTTCACTGTGTTGCCCAGGCTGATTTCGAACTCCTGACCTCAGGCAATCTGCCTACCTTGATCCCCCAAAGCGCTAGGATTATAGGTGTGAGTCACCACCCCACAGCCTGGAACTTCTGATTGATGGTCTTCAATTTGAGGTTTCCATGACCCTCTCTTTGGTTTCAATTAATATGCTGTATTCGCCCACGAAAATCGGGGCACACTTAGGTTTATCATTTATTGTCAAGGATATAGATGAAGAGACTCATAGGGTGAGGTATGCGGGTAGGAGGACAGAGCTTCCATGTCCTCCCTGGGCGTGCCGTCCTCCAGAACCTCCACATCTTCACCTATCCAGTACAGTATGTGCCTGTAACAATAGCTGAGTGCTGACACCTTGCCTAAAACTTATTGTGCTTTTTTTGTATCTCAGCAGAAGTTGGTGGGTATTGATCCTTAAGGTCATATCAATGTCTCCTGCTAGGGTCTGAAATGGCACCTTAATTATTCCTAATTCCTACCCATGTGCAATGGGTTTTGTGCTCTCCCACAGACACTGGCCTAAGGTATAACAGGACATTCTGGCAGCTCCCAAATCAAAGACTGAGTTCAGTTTTCCTGATCCATATTGATAATGTTAACATGTGGAATTTGCACTAGGTAAGCAGGGCTGCCAATGGTTATTTCTAGCTTCTCAGTGGCAAAAGCTGCGAAAGCCACAGAAGCCACAGTTTCATATTCATTTCTATGTTACCTATGTCTAGTACAGTGCCTAAAATTGAGGTGTTTAGCAAATGGCTTCATAATCACGTCAAATAAATGAATTCTAAAAAGATCCATAGTGCAAAATAAATAAGATCTAGGTACAAGAAAGATCACATAGGAGCAAACACAAATGTAGTTTTCTGTTATTTTTAAGGAAGCTAGTTTTTTGACCTGGGGCGTTTAACAAAGATTCCTCTTTTACCTGCAGTGTTTTGTTCTCAGTTATTAATGGATCAGTATTTTTTCCCAGAGCACCCACCTACTTTTTATATAACCTTGAACTTCTACTTAATTTTTCGGTGTTAGTTGCTTCTACAAAGGCACTGCAGTTTCTGAAAACAACGCAATGCAACTTAAGCCCTCCTATTGTGGATGAAACAGGACTTTGGAATGTGGCCGTTGTCAGCAGCAGGGAATCGGAAATCACAGGAAAATTCAAGTCTAGACTCATGGTATACTTGGAAAGATGACTTACTATTATTGTTTTTTTTTGTATAAATACTTCCTGCAGTGATAAAAAAGAGACATGAGATAAGAGAGATGGATTGTCCAAATCATTTAGACCAAGTGAAAAATCAAGACAGAAATGTCTCTCTCTCTTTTTTTGTTTTGAGACAGGGTCTCACTGTGTCACCCAGGCTGTAGTACAGTGGCATCATCATGGCTACTCCTGCCTGGGCCCCTGGGCTCAAGTGATCCTCCTGCCTCAGTGTCCCAAGTATGTAGGACTACCCTTGTGTGCCATCATGCCCAGCTAATTTTTTTTTATTTTAATTTTTGTAGAGACGGGGTCCTACTATGTTGTCCAGGTTGGTCTTGAACTCCTGTCCTCAAGTGATCCCCCTGCTTTGGCCTCCCAAAGGGCTGGAATTACAGGTGTGATCCACCATGCCCAGCTTGAAATTCTCTTTTTTTGTTTTTAATTGTTCATCTACATTTTGTTTCCCTTCTATTCTTCACTTTGCTTTTATGAACAACTCAAATTTAGGCTGACTCAAGCCTTATTTTCCTTAGTGTCACCTGACTTCATTTCCTTCATTTCCATACTCTCACAGCTAAATATTCAAATTTTTATTAAATAACTTATAAATCCGTAATTTAATAGAACCCAAAGTGAATCTTTTTGTTTACTTTAGATACCTGCATTTTATCTGGACTAATCATTCCTGAAAGTCTGGCTTTAAAATTCAATTTGTATGTTAAATTTCTTATTAACATATTTTTTTCTTTGAAAAAAAAACTTGGTAATTTTGGATAACATGTTAGTTATTTTAAAATTTTTTGACAGGTTATTTTGATATCGGTCCCCAATATATTTCTATTGTTTAATGTTGGGTCCCATCATACATTACATTACTTTCTTGGATCCTACTATTAGTTTGAGATTCCTACAATTAAGAGCTATGGATGTGCATGGTGGTTAGGATATGCATTATCTTTTTAATATTCTTTTAATGAATTTGGCAATTTCTTCCATCTGTCTTGCATTCATCAAAAATTACAAAGTATAAAACCCTGATGAGAACTAACAAGTAGCAGAGGGAGAATATAAGAATTGGAGGTTATTACTGGGGCTATTTTACATAATACTACATGAGAAGGTACTTACAGTAATATGAAACTACTAAAGTTGTGTATATGTAGCAAGCAGATGGATTTCTACAATAACAATATCTCTTTTTGTTCTCTCAAAATCAACTTTATTACTATAATTTGCATACAGTAAATATATTTAAGTGTGCAGTAGATTAGTTTTTACAAAACTATGCAGTAGTCCCCCCTCATTCACAGGACATATGTTCCAAGACCCCCAGGGCATCCCTGAAACTTCAGATATAACCAAACCACATATATATATCTGAAGTTTCAGGGACTTCATATATATGTGTATATATATATATATATACACATATATATGATGTCTTTTTTCCCTGGACATGCTTACTATGATAAAGTTTAATTTGTAAATTAGCTACAATGAGAGGTTAACAATAATAATGAAAAGAAGAACAATTATAATAATATACTATATTACATGGTTTCTTTCTCTCGAAATATCTTATACCTTCTTAACAATTTTCAGGCAGCAGTTGGCATAGATAATGGAAACTGCAGAAGAGAGAACTGTGAATAAAAGGGAACAACTGTACCCTTGTAACCACCACTCTAATCAAGGTATAGAACAGCTTCATCACTTCAGTAAGTTTTCTCATGCTCCTTTGCTTTGATCTTCACTCCCTACCCAACCCTAGGCAACTGCAAATAGGCTTTCTGTTAGTATAAATTATCCTGTATTTCTGAAATAATATAGTATGTAACCTTTTGTATATAGCTTTTTCATTAACTATGCTTTAAGATTTTTCCATATTTTTGTAAGTATCAGTAGTGTGTACCTTTTTATTTTTTATTTATGGAGTGATATTCCATTGTAGGAATATACTATAGTTTGTTAATTTATTTACCTGCTGATAATAATTTGGTTTGTTTCTAGTTTTAGGCTAATATTAATAAAGCAGCTACAAATATTAGTACTAAAGTATTTTTATGGGAATAGATTTTCATTTTTCTTAGGGAAATATTTAGAATGAAATTGCTGGGTCATATGATTTGTATATTTCAACATTATTAAGAAACTGGCAAACTTTTCTACAGTGGTTATACTACTGTACATTCTAATTAGCAATGTATCAGAATTTTAGTTCTAACTATTGATATTGTCAGTCTTTAAAAATAAGTGTGTACTCATATGTTCTCACTCATAGGTGGGAGTTGAACAACGAGAACACGTGGACTCAGGGAGAGAAGCATCACACACTGGGGGCAGTTGGGGGGGTAGGGGAGAGACAGTGGGGAGTGAGGAGGGAGTGGAGGGTGGAGAGGGATAACATGGGGAGAAATGCCAGATATAGTATGCACCTAAAGTAAAATAAATTTTTTAAAAGTGTGTACTATTATCTCATTCATTATTGTTTTAGTTTACATTTTTCTGGTGACTAATGATGTTGAGTATACATATGTGTGTGTGTGTATATATATCTATATATCTATAGATAGATAGATAGATAGATAGATAGATAGATAGATAAATAGATATATTATTGTACTTTAGGTTCTGGGGGGTACATGTGCAGATCATGCAGGATTGTTGCATAGGTACACACATGGCAGTGTGGTTTGCTGCCTCGATTCCACACATTACCTACATCTGGCATTTCTCCTCATGTTATCCCTCCCCAACCTTCCCACCCACCTACTGTGCCTCCCTTGGCCCCCCGCAACAGACCCCAGTGCGTGATGCTCCCCTTCCTGTGTCCGTGTGTTCTCATTGTTCAACACCTGCCTATGAGTGAGAACATGTGGTGTTTGATTTTCTGTTCTTGTGTCAGTTTGCTGAGAATGATGGTTTCCAGATTCACCCATGTCCCTACAAAGGACACGAACTCATCGGTTTTTATAGCAGCATAGTATTTCATGGTGTATATATTTTCATAGCTTCTTGACCAGTTGTATAACTTCTTTTGTAAAGTGAATGTTCAAATTCACTTCACATTGGTTAATTATGAGAACCCTTACTAGAGAATTAGAGAACTAGATAATTCTTTCTAGAGAATGCTAATAATGATTTTGTTGTCAGGGGTGGTTTTAGAAGAACAGAATATTAAGGATGGAATTATTTTGTTGGCTTTAGGGTTTCTGGAGGTGGCTGTTTAATATGATTAGATTTTATTATTTGCTTATTTACAAAATGAGTGTATGTGTGTGTGTTTTTTTTTTTTTTTTTTTTTTTTTTTTTTTGTGTTTTTTTTTTTTTTTTTTTTTTTTTTTTTTGTAGATAGTATGTAGTTGGTTGGTCCTGCTTTGTTCTACAGCCTGATAATCTGCTTTTAAAATTAGGGTGTTTAAACCACTTACATTTAATGGGATGATCCAAATAGTTGGAATAAGGTTTTGATCTTGCCATTAACTTTAGATTTGTCCAACATTAGCTCCTTTCCCCCATATTATCCTATTTTCTCTTGGATTCAGTATATTCTAGTACTTTATTTTATAGCAACTATTGGTCTATTAGCTACACTTATTTGTTTTAGTAGTTTCTGTAGGGTTACAATATACATCTTTAACTTATCATTATGTAATATTAACTTTTCAAATGATATTTTAGCACTTTATAGTGTAAGAGCAGTATATTTTCATTTCTCATCTCCTGTCTTTTGTGCTATTATCAAATATTTTACTTCTATATAAGTCACAAACATTATTTATAGATTTTTCTTTAAACAGTTATCACTTAATTACATTTTAAAATTAGAAATATATTTTATATTTACTCACATACTTACCACCTTCAGCACTCTTTATTCTTTGTGCAGGTTTAAATTTCTATCTAGTGTAATTTTCTACCAGTTGGAAGAACTTTCTTTAACATTAATTATAGTGCAGGCATGCTGGCAATGAATACTCTAAGTCTTTATTTGTATGAAAATATATTTATTTGCCTTAGTTTTCAGAGAGGATTAAAAAAAAACTAGCTTACAGACTTTTTATTTCTTTTAGTATATGAAAAGTGTTGTTTTATTTTCTTCCAACTTATATTGTTTAAATAAATTCTTATATGTATTCCTTGTATTTAAAATGCCTTTTTTCTCTGGCTCCTTTAGATTGTCTCTTTATCCAGCTTGAGGTTTGTCGATATTTGAGGGTCTGTTGGTTTATAGGGGGTTTTTTAATGTTTATTTATTTTATTTTTTATTACTCTAGTGTTTATTTATTTTTATTTATAATCACTTATGCCTTGGGATTATCATGAGCGTATATTAGAGTTGTATTATACTAACTTTTATTTTGGATTTAGAGGGTACATGTGCAGGTTTGTTACATGGGTTTATTGCATGATACTCAGGTTTGAGGTATAAATGATCCCATCATCCAGATAGTGAGCATAGTACTCAATAGTTAGTTTTGCAGCCCCTGCCCTCCTCCTTACCCTGCACTTCTAGTATTCCCTGTGTCTATTGTTTCTATCTTTATGTGCATGTGTACCCAGTGATTAGCTCCCATTTATAAGTGAGAATATGCAGCACTTGGTTTTCTGTTCCTCCATTAAGTCACTTAGGATAATGGCCCCTAGTTGCATTCATGTTGCTGTAAAGGGCATAATTTTGTTATAAGTACCACGTGTTTTCTTTATCCAATCCACCACATAAGTTGATTCCATGTCTTTGCTAATGTGAATGGTGCTCCAATAAGCATATAAGTTGTGATAGTTAATACTGAGTGTCAACTTGATTGGATTGAAGGATGCAATATTGATCCTGGGTGTGTCTTTGAGGGGTTGCCAAGGAGATTAACATTTTAGTCTGTGGGCTGGGGAAGGCAGGCCCATCCTTAATTGGGTGGGCACCATCTAACCAGCAGCCAGCGAATATAAAGCAGGTAAAAAAAAAAAAGTGAAGAAGCGAGATTGGCCTAGCCTTCCAGCCTACATCTTTCTCCTGTGCTCGATGCTTCCTGCTCTCAAACATCATATTCCAAGTTCTTCAGTTTTGAGACTCGGACTGGATCTCTTTCCTTCTCAAGCTTGCAGACAGCCTATTGTAGAATCTTGTGATCATGTAAGCAAATACTTAATAAACTCCCCTTTATATATATATATTCTTTTAGTTCTGTCCTTCTAGAGAATCTGACTAATACATGAGTGCATGTGTTTTTTTTGTAGAGTGATTTATTTTCTTTTGGGCATATATCCAATAATGGAATTGCTGAGTCAAATGGTAGTTGTTTTAAGTTCTGTGAGAAATCTTCAAACTGGTTTCCATACCAGCTGAACTGATTTACATTCCCACCAACAGCATATAAGCGTTCCCCTTTTTCTGCAGCCTCACCAGCATCTATTATTTTTTGACTTTTTAACAAAAGCATTTCTGACAGCTATGAGATAATAGTTCATTGTGGTTTTGATTTGCATTGCTCTGATGAGGAGTAATGTTGGGCATTTTCCAGGTTTGTTGGCTGCTTGTATGTCTTTTTTGAGAAGTGACTTTTTTGTCCTTTGCCCATTTTTAATGAGGTTGTTTGTTTTTTGCACGCTGAGTTGTTTAAGTTCCTTACAGATTATGGGTATTAGTTTTGTGTTGGATTCATAGTTTGCAAATATTTTCTCCTGTTCTGTAGCTTATATGTTTACTCTGTTAATAGTTTTTATTTCTGTGAATAAGCCCTTTAGTTTAGTTAGATCCCTTTTGTCAAATTTTGTTTCTGTTGCAACTGCTTTGAAGACTTAGTCATAAATTCTTTCCCAAGGCTGATGTCCAGAATTATGTTTCCTAGGTTTTCTTTTAGGATTTATATAGTTTGAGGTCTTACATTTAATTGTTTGATCCATCTTGAATTAATTTTTTTCTATAGTAAAAGGTAGAGGTCTAGTTTTATTCTGCTTATGGCTAACCAGCTATCTCAGCACTATTTATTGAATACAGAGTCCTTTCCTCTTTATTTTTGTCATCGTTGTTGAAGATCAGGTGATTGTAGATGTGTGGTTTATTTCTCGGTTCTCTATTCTGTTCCATGGGTATGTATGTTTTTATATCAGTACCATACTGTTTTGGTTACTGTAGCCTTATTAGCATAGTTTGAAGTCAGTTAATGCAATGTCAGCTTTGTTCTTTTTGCTTAGGATTGTTTTGGCTACTTGGGCTTATTTTTGTTCCATATGAATTTTAACATACTTTTCCAGTTCTATGAAAAAGGATATTGGTAGTTTGATTGGAAGAGCATTGAATCAATAGGTTGCTTTGGGAAATATGGCCATTTTAATGACATTGATTCTTTCAATCCATGAGCATGGAATATTTTTCTGTTTGTGTCATATGTAATTTCTTTCAGCAATGTTTTGCATTTATCTTTTCTCTGCAGTATACAATCTGTTGTCAAGTAAATGCAGTAGTTATTTTATTTCAAATATTATATTTTTATCTCTAGATGTTTCATTTTGTTTTTTATCTTCCCTTTGTCTCTTCATTATCTTCAGGTAAAAAAAATTCTGAACATATTTATGATAGCTTTTCAAAATTTTTTGTGTGCAAATTCCATCAGCTCTGTCTTTCCTAGATCTATTTCTATTGACTAATTTTCTTTTACTTACAAGTTACATTTTTTCTGCATCTTTTATGTTTAGTAATTTTTTTCTTTTGAGACAAGAGTCTTGCTCTGTCACTCAGATTGGAGTTCAGTAGCGCAAAAATGACTCACTACAGCCTTAACCTCCCAGATTCAAGGATCCTTCTATTTCAGTCTCCTGAGCAGCTAGAACCACAAGTGCATGTCACCATGCCTGGCTAATTTATTATTTTGTAACCTAGAGTTGGCATTTCCTCATCTGTGTAAGATTGGATAATAGTGCCTACTTCATAGAAATTACCAACGATTAGAAATAATTCTGTAAATGATCTGGCATAATTCTCAAAATGGGGCAGGCAAGTACTCTGACTGATAACTACATAGCTAGGATCTTCGTCACTATCATCATCATTAGCAGTGTCACTGTAATTGGTTGCTTTATTACAAAGAATATGTGAGTGGGGCATGGGGTACACACATATATATGTATGTATGTGTGTATACACATACACATTCTTGGTTTCTTTATGTTGCTTAGAAAACTGATGGGACTATGCAAAGTAGCTTAGCTTATATTACAGAATTGGTTATGTCCTTATAACAAATAAAAGCAAATTTTCTTGTTCAGAAATGTTATAGTTGTAGAATCATTGAGAGATTCCTCCTGGGCTCTCCCTCTCTCCAAATATTTTTTAGTAGATGGCATTATATGCAAATACCAAGCCCACTGAATTTTTGTTGTGTTTATGGCCATTCATATAAATAAATTACTTTGACCTTTAATAAATCATTTAATGATTGCCTACCTAGATAGCATTAAGTAAAATTGAAGAAATACACCAAGGATACCACTAATACATTAGCTGCAGCTTAAGAACTCTATGTGCCACTTTTTTTCGCTTTTTTATTTTCAGAGGGAATATCCTCTCTGTTGCATATACGGTGACATTGATGTCCAATTTCTCTCAGCTGTCTTTGTCACTCTAAATCGGAGATTGGCGAACTATGATTCATGGGCCACAGTTGACCCACCATCTATCTTTGTAATAAAACTTTATTGGAACACAGGCACACCCATTCATTTATGTATTATCTGTGGCTGCTTTTGTGCTATAATGGCAGAGTTCACATTTGCAGCAGAGAACATATGACCTACAAAGCCTAAAATACATTCTTTTTCAGAAATATTAACTAGTATAGTTGTAGTAATCATTGAGAGATTCTCTGGTCTTTTACAGACCTTTGCAAATTCCCTTCTCTAAATCAATAAACCCCAGGCTTTGGAACTCTGCTGGTCCTCATGTGTCATATGTTTGATCAGCCTCATCTTGACCATTCGTAAAATAGAAAGAGCAATTTCCTAAGATGAGCCCTGAAATAGTTTCAAACCATCCTTTTAAAAATATAAACATGGGTATCATAATGTTTTAATAATTAAAAGGTAATTTAAAAATAATTTGTAACATGGTTTTTTAGTTTGATATATATCCATACTTAGCAAATGCTAATGATTATTTTAAGAAGGGTGGGGTGGGCCTATATTTTGTCTGTAAGGATACTAATAATCCATGTTCTACTTGTAATTTTACTTGCAATTATTTCCCATATCCTCCATTTCCTTCCAAAGAAAAGGAAGTGTCACTGTTTTCCAGAAAAGTCTTTGTTTTCTCAACTGGTGGCCTATCCTTGCTGCTTAATGATAAGAAGTTTATTTTGCAAAGTAAGCTCTTAGAGATATATGGTGTAATTATCATGTAACAGTGGAACAAAAGCCAACCATGTATTGCCAACTTATCTGGCTAGGGCAATTTTTCTCTTTAGAGAACAGATTGTGATCACTGTATTGTGCTAGTTACATTGGCTACTTTCAAATTTGTAGGATGAAATTGAGAAAATAGTCATTGTTGGGGGCATGGGACGTGGAATGAGCTCTCTCTCCTTCTCTCTCTCAAATCTTTTGAGAAGAGGAGGCCCTCAGGCAGCCAGAAAACACACACCAACTCTTGATTTTAGTAAATCACTTGAGAGCAGACAGGCACATGACACAACAGTGTTGGAAATAAAAGGTTGGAGTCATACAGAAAATGAGCAGTCAAGCAAAAGATTTCTCAGCAAGGCAAATTTGCTTCTGCAGAAGGGTGCTGCTCGCAGGTCTGGTCACCACAAGAGCACACCAAACAAAGAAGGGAAGGGGTTTTTATTCCTAACACAGTTTGTCCCTGCTATTATGTCCTGCCTCCATTGACTAGAGCTGGACCACACAATCTAAACTAAACCCAGTTGGCTAACTTGAAGAGTGTGGGCAGTGGGTTACACTGGAGGGAAGGGTAGCTTTGGCAGGAAGAGCTGTTATGGTGGGAGGGGTAATTTACAGAGTGAGTAGCAGATGTGGGCTCTGTAGATTAGGACTGGTGGGAAAGTTGTTTGCGAAACTAGGATAGGGAGACACAAAGAACAAGGAAGTTTGACCTTGAAAGTGGGTAACAACAAGGGACCTAAATAGCCAAACCCTTTGAAGGAGAATTCCTTCTTGTATCTGACAAACAGGTAGCTCTAAAAATGTGAAAATACAACAGCATAGACACCAAAAGAAATCATCTCACAAAAGGCAGGCTCCAGTTTGATTTTGTATCAGAGGTTAAAGATTAGAAGCTTTAGGCCAGGTGCAATGGCTTATGCCATAATCCCAGCACTTTGGGAGGCTGAAGTGGGCTAATCACCTGAGGTCAGGAGTTCGAGGTGAGCCTGGCCAACATGGCAAAACCCCGTCTCTATTAAAAATACAAAAAATTAGCCTGGCATGGTGGCACCTGCCTGTAAGTCCAGCTGCTTGGGAGGCTAAGGCAGGAGAATCACTTGATCCTGGGAGGCAGAGGTTGCAGTGAGCTAAGATGGTGCAACTGAACTCCAGTTTGGGTTACAGAGTGAGACTCCATCTTAAAAAAAAGTTAGAACCTTTATAAAATGTTATTTTGTTTCTAATAGAACTTTGCATTTTAAAGCTCCATCTCTTTTGTGTACATCTGAAGTAAATTATTTTGCAGTCTCTGATTCATTTCCTATTTCATAACACTTTTTCTTTCTAAATATTGAAACTTTCTCTTAATATTTTTAGAATTATTATTATCTTTCATTTCTTTGCTGTATGGCACTTTTCTGAGTTAATGAAACAAACTTTCCCATTCACTCTTTCATCTAGTTTCTTTCAAAAGTTCTGGGAAATATTTCCTCCCATGAAAGGTATCTACATTTTTAATATATTTAACTTTAATAGATTAAAGGCTTATTATTGCCAAGATGCTTTTCCAGGAGTTTTGGGAGATAAAAGGAAAGGACAAAATATGGACTCTCTCCTTAATTTTTTAATGTTAGTTATATGTAAATTTTTACTGGCTATAAGATTTGGGAACAATGATACATGGGTGGATATTAATAGAGTAGAATAGCATCTGTGTTACAATATATAAGTAGGTCATAATAATAGTGTAGACAAATATACTGCTGTGAAAGCATTAGCAGTATATTTTTGTGTAGTTTTAAGAGGTGGTTATTGTTCACGTACTGAGAGCTTCGCTTTCTCTCCCATGCCATCTTTACATCAGAAAGAATCCATGTATCTTATCTGCTTAGTTATTATTCTCTGTCAGTCTCTTTGGGATTGCAGTTATTTTGCTTAGTTCTCTTTAATCTATGGCATCAGAGTCAGTCTGTGTTTTTCATTCTCACTCCAAATAGATCCATGTCTGTACTGTTTCTAGCATCTCATTTATGAGATTATCATTGCTAATCTAGCAATTAGTCCTTCCTCTCATCCATCTTCTCTGGTTTATTTTCTATAAGCAGAGCTAGTTAATGAATAAATTACTTTGGTTATGTGCCCACATGGATCAGAATAGTAAGAAGTGTCATATACTGGAGAGAGAATAGAGTAAAGGCTAAGGCTGTAAATCCACATTATCTAGGTTTAAACCTTTGCTCTGTTACATAAATGGACAGTTGCTGGCAAGTTATTTGCCTTTCTGTTTCCTATGTCAAATGGAAATATTGACAGTATTTGACTCACACTCAGTGGAGCAGATTAAATGACGTTATTCCTATAAAGTGTACAGAAGAATATTAGGCATAGAGAGACCACTCAATAAATGATATTTTATTACCATTAAAGATAAGCAGGCAGGCTTGGAAAAAGATTTCCCTCTTTTACTTTTGCTTTTGAAGATAAAAGCATGTCTCTGTCTACATTTTGAGGATTTCACATTTTTGCGGTCAGTATTTGCTGTGGGAGGCCATGAATAAATGTGATAAATTGGGATAACTTTTGGGAAAACAAAAGGTTTGGATTGTGATTAAAGAAAACTCATGGTAGGGAAAACAGTAGGAAAGAGATTGCAAACTGTGCCAGACATCAGTATCGAAGAGTAAAGACCAATTGTTAAGATGCCTCTAAAATAAATGTGGCTGGAAAAGTATGCAGAGTTTATGAGGATGATGAAAATTCTGATCTTTAGGAAAGTCATGTTACAAAAGGGAAGGTCACTTGATGACTGCCATGGAACTGCCTGGTATGTGATGATACAGGACACATCTGTCCCAGTATAGATTGTTCCATTGGAGAGTTTTACATCCTTTGTGGACAAGTCTGTATTGAAGCCTAGAATTCAGAATTGGAAATTCTGGATTAGATCCATTTGGAAAGTCTTCATTATTCCCTAGTTTCATCTTTTAGAATTTTTCTACAGCATGTTGACAGTTGGCCTCTACCTTAACATCTCTTAAGCTCAGATGGATCCCTTTACAGCAGGATTACCCAGTCCTCCTTTGAACAGTTCTGATATACAGCAAGGCATTTTAACTTTGAGCTACCAATAGTCTCCCCATTATTTATCCTCCTAGTTGTGGAGTTGGTTCCTTTCACTCGGCTGTGGTGTGAATATTTGTCTCCCCACAAATTTATTTATATGTTGAAATCATAACCCCAAAGGTAATGGTATTAAGAGATGAACTTTTGAAAAATGCTTAGGTCATGCGGGTAGAGTCCTCATGAATGAGGTTAATGTTTATTATAAGGGTTTTTTTTTAAATAAGGAATTTTTTTTATAAAGGTTTATTAAAAAGGCCGAAGGGAGCTTGCTAGCCCCTTCCATTCTGTGAAGACACAATGTAAAGGTACTATCTTAGTTTGTATATAGGAGTTTTTTTTTTATAGTAGTGGGAGTAAGCCAAATGGACTAAGACAGGCACTCACAGCAGCTTGATCCTGTATCTATCCTGGCAATTACCATAATTGTTTACTTACCCCAGTAATGTTGAAGTATTACAATTATACTGACCAAGACTAATCTCTGGCAAGTCATCAAAACTTTGAGGACAACTGTGACTGCAAACAAGTCTCCAGCAACTTTTATCCACCTTACAAACAATGTTATTTGTGAAAATACATCTTGCTATTTTTTTAAGAAATTCAATTTTTCTCTTTAAGTATTGATATTTTACAGTTATTCCAGTTTGTGTACATTTTGAGAAAGTCATAACACTGTTGGCTACATGTGCTGCTTACCTCCTTAAATCATCATTGGAAAGTCTTCTAGCTTCTTTGGCTAACCATATAAAACCATAGGAGGATTTGGTATTCACTCCAAATAGACTATGATAGCCTCAATTTCAGAGCTATGCCTTTGTTTTTTAGGAGCTCTTGTGCCTAACACAGTGCCTAGAACTTTTCAAAGTTTCCATGGATGAATAATAAAATGAAAATGTCACTAAATTTAATTAAACTTTTTTTTTTTAAAAAGACACTTTACAAAAGAAGACATACATGAGGCCAACAAACATATGAAAAAATGCTCATCATCACTGGTCATCAGAGAAATGCAAATCAAAAC
>NW_016107738.1:862430-873063 GCF_001604975.1 Cebus imitator | reverse complement strand
GGGGAGCTGGGGAGAGATAGCAATGGGAGAGATGCCAGATGTAGGTGATGGGGAGGAAGGCAGCAAATCACACTGCCACGTGTGTACCTATGCAATAATCTTGCATGTTCTTCACATGTACCCCAAAACCTAAAATGCAATAAAATAAATAAATGGAAAAAAAATAATTAAAAAAAAAATAAAAAAGGGACCCTACATTACTTTGGCTTTTCCTGAAACATTTAGGAAGCGCCCTGATTCTTCTGGGAATGTAACATTAGTTGAAATCATTAGGACTTTCGTATTTTTGCTTATGATTGTTTCTTTTCTTTTCTTGAGTGCACATTTTGAATTAGTTTTCGGAAACTGAGTTTTGGAACCTCTGAGCCACGCTATTAACCAAGTAATTTAGCAGTGTGAAAGTGCTTTCGGGGAGATAGAGCCAGGAGAAGTAATTTCCCTTCTCACCACTGACTAGAACTTTGGAAACTGCCATTTTACCTCCTGAAGTTAGTGATAGTAGTGAGTAGCTTCTATTTTAAATACAGCCTTCCACAGCGCTTTTATAAAGTTTGCACTGGCATCCCTGAACATCCTGTTAATTAAGAATTCACAGCCCTGTTTCTCCTTCATTCTCCTCCATGGCTGTGCTGTCAGGTTTTGCTTTTCTTCCTTAGTAACAGAAACTGAAATTAGAATTCCGAGTGGAGGCTCACTCCCCAAGGAGACCGAGAACACCACGTTCTTCTGAACTTGCTCTTTCCTAGAGCATCTGTCAGTTATGGCTCACTTGTTAAAACGTGGACATTTCACCATTCTGTCATTCACTTAGAAATAGTGTATACCCCTTGGGCAAGTAGTTTCTTTGCAGAAAGAAGTGTAATAGAAATCCTTAGTTAATAAATCACTATTTTAATCGTGCACTCATGAATATAAAGAACACTTTTCTCAAGTAGCCTGTTGGTAGATAACTCCAATTTAAAGGACTTTTGAAATAAATGGGGGTATTAATATCTATCTCACTGGGTTGTTGTAACTATTAAGTGAGCTAATGTATTTAAATTGGTTTGCGTTATGGCTGAGAAATAACAGATAGTTAATAAAGTTTATTATTGTTAATATCTTTATAGTAATAAGTACATATGTAACATAAATAAAACAAAGTACTAATTATTTAACTAAATTTCCAGAAAGCCTAGGGAGCGGGCAATAATCTTACTGTAAATCAGCCCTAAGTTTGCAGTCATAAGCATGAAGGACCAACTTGCTTTTTATTTTGTACATTTCTTTTAAATCAATTAAATTTGATGAATTTTGAATAGAAAACAGATAATTGACAAGAATAAAGGAGCCATCATATCACTGTTAATGAATGCATGACTGCAAAAGAGTTTGATGTATCATAGTGAAGATGTAAGTTCATTTCTGAACCCAACCGAAGATCAGGCTGCTTATTCTCATGGCCCATTAACAAGATGCAGATGAATTGGGAATGAAGGGAGGTTTTCATTTCTGTAACTGGTTATGGGGAGAAGGCCTGGAAATTTTCACCAGATCAACTCAAAATCACAAAGTTTTCCAGAGTTTATATATCTTCTAAGCTACATGTCTAGAGTAAGAGTGTATTAATCTAAAGACGTAAATGATTCACTCCTTTTAATCTATAACTAAGATCTAAGTCCTGAAGACCTTTCCCTGAAGCCTCAGGAAGTTTACTTAATCTAGATGGGTCCAGGTGTCAGGGGTGATTACCTTTATCTTGTCTCCTGCTAAATCATGGAGGTTAGGGGAGTTCCTTTAGTCCCCAATAAAGCCTGTTTGTGAAGGTCTGGGGAATTCCTTCAGACCCCCAATAAAACTTTTTAAATGCTAAAGGGGTCATGTTAAGAATTCCTTTGTTATCTTGTCATGCATCAAGGTCCAGGAAAGGCCAAAGCAAAACTCTAGGTGGGCTTTTGTTACATTCCAGCCTTTGTATGAGGGCACTGGCTCTATCAGATTTTAGCATTTAACCTAACTACTCAGTCAATGCTGAAACTGTTGTAATGGAGGTCTGCATTAGTGAGACCTGGCCTGCCCTAGTTGACATACTCTGCACCTTCCTACCACATACTATTTTTATTTTCTGTTTTAAAGCCCAAGGAGGACTGATTTTAAAGGCCATTTCCTTTCTTAACTTCAGTTTCAGCTTCAGTATATGTTTCAAAGCTAAGGATACATAAAGCTGCTAAGTTTATATTTAATGTGACACACCAAATGTATATAGGCTGTTGATAATTTTTTTCTGAAGAATAATATTGTCTTTATTTTACACACCTTCAATTTAATGTGCAGTTGAAGTGATAACTGTGTCTTATGAAGAAATTTACTAATTATCTCACTTAAATTTGTGTTGAGTTACAGCCACTTGCTTTCCAAAAATAGACAAGCGGTAAGGTGGAAAAGATTTTCGTTAAGTTTACTGTATTGTTTTAGAAAGCATAGTACCTTTTCTAAAATTTGTAAACTTGTTAGTTATCTTGGTATTTTCTGGGATTGGAACAGTTCAAAACAAATTTATATTATTTTCACTGTGTTAGAATTTCTTTACCAAATTGACTTAAACAGGCAAAGCTTAGTATGGTTTACAAAAGAGGATTATTTAAATTTATTTTTAGTAATCTGCCCCAATTCCTCATTTACTGTTATGAACTTGCTGAGGCAGACATGTAATTTCTCTGGGCCTTTTCCAATCTTTATGTGAACCTGTAAGTATATAATTGAGGGCAGTTTTCAGTCTCTCACCTGTATTAATTTGGTGTATGTGTTTTAAAAAAGGATAGGTAATAGATTAGGGCAGGAATCTCATACAAAATGCAGAACTGCGCGTAATTTTTACCGTGAAACTAGGAATGACATTTATATGCCTACATAGATAAGTTATCAGGTGTTTTGGAAAATTGGCCACAAAGTGTTTTGAACAATATTACTTTTCTGTTGTTGTAGAAATTCAGTCTCAGGAGGTAATGGTTTTATAAAGGTGTTGGGAAGTGGTAGTATTCTAGATGTATTCTGAAACATAGAGGCCACAGAATTTCTTGACAATTGGATGTAGGTATACGAAAAATACAGGCATCAAGAATGACCCTAGGGATTTTGGCCTAAGTAACTGGAAGGATGGAGTCATCATCCCGTGAGAGAGAACGATTAAAATGAAGTGTTTTTTGGGGCAAATATTGAATTTCGGAACTGTTAATTTTTTTTTACTTAAAGGTTAGTGTGATAGAAATGTTAATTGTGAGATGCCTATTACATATCAGTGAATAACTTCCCTTTGCTTCCCAGAATCCTTTTCTATTCTTCTCCTTTACCCTATCCTCCAATAGATTGATCTATGTTCATTTCACTGGTAGATCCCTTTGCCCTTTGGCTCTCGATTATGTTCAGTCAATAGGGAGTGCATAGACGGGAGGGAGATGGAAAGTGAGGTTATAGATCTATTCTCCTGGCTTCCTCACAGTCCTATTTTTTCCCTCAGTTTCTCTGTATTACTTACCCTAGCAAATGTTCCCACTATTTTCCTGGTGTCCTCATCTATACAATTCTCTTCTTCCAGTTTCTAGTAACTATCTCTTCCCCTCATGGTTTTGGACCTGTAGTTCTTAACAGCTCTGTCGCTGCTGACCCAGAGTCATTGTACTAACTACCCTAGATTCCCCCATCCCCTCCCTACAGCTTTGTAAATAGTCACTTTTTAAACAAACCTTCCTTAACTCTTCTTATTTTAGCATGCCTTCTGGGTCTTATCAGGACCATAAATGCTATAACATCCAAGTGGAACCAAAGAGGAAGATATTGATTACTCCTGGCATTCAGAAGAGAAGTCTGGCTTGCAGATATAAATTTGGAGTCATTAGCCTATAGATGACATTTAAAATTGTGAGTCTGGAAGAGATTACCAAGAAAACAAGTATAGATAGAGAGGAGAAAAAGAGCCAGAACTGAGCTTGATCTGGAAAAAAAACAGAAATCTGCAAAGGAATCTAAGGAGGAACAACTAGTGAGGTTGAAGGAAAACTGAGTTTAGTGTTCTGGAGGCAGCATGAAGGAAGCACAGCAAAGAGAATGAGGGAAATCAGCTGCGTCAAATTCTCCTGATAGTAAAGTATTATCCAGTCAGTGACTTGGACATTACATTGAGCAACATTATAGAGTTGAAAACTGTTTGAAGTATGTTGAAACAAAGAGTAAAGAAACTTTTAGAAAAGATTTTTGCCTCAGTGGGATGCAGAACGATAAGGTGAGAGCTGGTGGTAAAAGTGGGGTCAATATCAGAAGAATGAGAGGTTTTCATACATATTCTCTTGGTAATCTCTTCCAGACCCATGACTTTGCATACTGTAAACATGCATACCTTTGATTGTAAGTGATGTTCCAGGGAGTGGAAACAGAATGTGCCAAGCCTGGATCAGAGAGAAATCTTAGTGCATTTAAGGAATGAACAATTGCTAGCAGCTCAACCTGCCTATCAGATTCTGTGAAAACAGAGATGAGATCTTTAGTTCAATAGTCTGGGAGGTGCTGAGTTCTGTGAACAACCATGTGACTCAGCTTGCAAGTGGATTCTCCTTTTGAGTGTTGAGATTTCTGCCATCCTGGCTGGTGCTTTGTTAATAGCCTGGCAAGAGACTGAGGAAGAAGATCCAGTTAAGTCATGGCCAGATTCATGACTTGCAGAAATTAGGAGATAATACAATTTGAATTATAAGGTTTTGGAGTAATTTGTTATCCAGCAACAGATAAAAACAGTGTTTCAGAAAATTACTCCAGATGACATTACAGCATCAAGAATAAATTAGAGAGGGGCAAGATTAGAAGCAGTCACTCAAATGAGGAGTCCACTTGTAGAGATGCAGGTGAGAAATGACAGCTGCAGACTACTGTACTCTTCTATAGCTTGGAATGATGTTTCTTCATGTTATTTGTGAAAGGAAAATATCTTGGCCCCCCAAAATCACTAAGGAAAACTCAGGCTGGAAACTGCTTAAGGCAAACCTGCGTCCCATTCTATTTAACGTTATCCCTCTGCTCACTCAGATAGATGCATATTTGATTGCCTTCTTTGGAAAGGCTAATCAGAAACTCAGAAGAATGCAACCACTTGTGTCTCACCCATTTGTGGCCTGGAAGCTACCTCCCTATTTCCAGCCCTCCTGCCTTTGCTTCAAATTGCCCCACCTTTCCAAACTGAACCAACAGTGCTAGTGTAGCATACCTTACAATTGTTATATTTAAATTTTTGGTACCACAAAAAAAGTAGCACTTGAATATAAATTTCCTCAGCAAGACAATTTACTTCTGTAGAAGGGTGTGGCTCACAAATAGAACAATGGCAAGCACTCTGGTGGATAAGGGAGGGGAAGGGGTATTTATTCCTGACAGAGGTTGCCCCTATTGCTGTGTCGTTCCCCTACTGACTAGGGCTGGACCGCACAGTCTAAGCTAACTCTGATTGGCTGTTTAAGAGAGTAGGGCTATGAGCAGGAGTCGTGGGGTGGGTAGTTTGCTGGTAAGGACAGTTACGGGCAGGTCAGAGCAGGTAGCTAGGGGTCAAAGCAGGTGACCGGAACAGGTGACTGGGATGATTCAAAATGGAGCAGGGAACCAGGGGAACAGACATGAACCACTGATTAGAACTGGTGGAAAAATTCACTGAAACTACAAAAGAGTTAAAGTTTAAAATGGAGAATTAAAGAATAAGACAGCTGAACATACTGACATGCTGATTCTTTGAAGAGAAACTTGGAGTTCACTATATTTAACATATTGATCCATTCCATGCAGTTAAGTCTTATGTTTGCACCTCTGTCATAATATACACCCCATGGCCCTTAAAATTCCAGTGAAAAAAGATTGCAGGTTAATCACTGGAGTGCTTAAAATTAAGCAGATTCATTTTAAGTGCATATCTGTAACTTGAAATGTAGTGCATTACATTATTTCCACCCATCAATATCTTAGCATGGATGACTTTATCAAAATGACAGGAGCAGGAAAGAATAGAACCCAGGACAAGAGGGCTATTTTCATGGATAAAAGGGAAAGGAAAAGCATGCTTAATTCCAGTGTCTAGAACCCAGCATATAGTAAGTGTAAGAGTTAAAGAAAGAGGAAAGAAACACGAAATGCAGCTTGGCAGTCAAAGACAGGTTTTCTTTAGTTAAAACCTGAGAGGTACTTCTGGGTGATTGTGGTCAGGAGTGCTTTCTCTTATAGACTAAGAGTATATATTGGTTTTAGGGTGAGGGTGCTTATCACAAGCTTGGAATATTTACGTGTATGGAGAAGTTTATGGTGGGGTTGGAATGTCTCTGGAAGGAGGGGAGGTTATCTTGGGGCAGACGTCTTTCTGGCCTGGAGGGGGGTTATCTCAAGGCTGACATCTTCTGGCCAGAGGGCGCTTATCTAGGAGTTAGCATGTCTCTGGTTGGGGAGAAATTTGGAATGTTTCTGGTTGGAGATGTTATTTGTGGTTTATGGTCATGCTGACCTTTGCCATTATGCTGATGCCCTTTGGATTTAGGTGGTTTTTCATTAAGGTGAACTTTAGAATAAGGGCCTTGTCCAAGATGGCAACACCCCTGCTCTGTCAGTAAGTGCTTGATCAATATTGAATAAATTAACAAACTGGGATATAAATGCTGGGATGAGATAACTCTCACATTCAGGGAAAAATATGAGGGTATAACAGGTTTGGAGAGGGTTGGGGTAGTAGTGGAAAGAGAAAGTGAGACACAAAAGAGGAATTTAGGAGGAGGTACTACCAATAAATTACCAACTTTACAGTTTTGTCTAGACCTGCCCTTGGTTAATTTTTAGAAAAAAACTAGAGACATCATGATAAAGCTGAAGATTAGCATACTTAGAGGATCTGAGGTAGTATATTGTATTGCATAGGTTTGAAATGGGTGTTTTGTTCCTTAAATATTCAGATAGTAAATATAGATATAGTTTCTGGAGAAATATCCCTTAACGTATTCTGTCTATATCAGGGAAAGTTCCACTGAAAGAGGCTTCCAGCGTGCTCTGTGATTGAGGATGAAACTCTATAAAATTTCAAGTCTGTGAATGAAAAGATATTGTTCTTATTCCTACATGTTTGGTAGAGTTGGAGTTTTGGTGTTGAGATTTTACTGAGCTTTATCTAATATTATACTAGGTAGGCTGTGTTTACAGGGACCAGAAGGGATTGTATGATTATTGCAATTTAAAAACTCAACTAATAATGGAATATATTAAGCTACAATGCCAAGAAGGATTTAAATGTTTCTTGTTTTTCTATTTCTAATTATACAATTGCCTTTTCTGCTTAATTTTAGAATGTCCACGGCATGATTTAATATGTTTAATTTTACTACCATCATATTCTGAGGATAAAGATTAAGGACTTTTGTTTATATTTTCTCCAAAGTTTATTATTTTTCAGTAGGTTTTTTCTTAATTGTGTAAAATGGTGATATTTATTTTAACCTTCAGATTAAGCAAATGAATTAAGCATCATACAGATAACATTGAAGCTAATATTTATTTTCCCCTGTTTCTAAATAAAAATGGAGAACTTAAATGTGCTGGGATCACAGTTTGTAATGTAAAAAGTTTTGACACCATGTGCTCTGTTTGGAATATAGCTTTCAGTACTTTTTGCTTTGGGGGGAAAATTGAATATCTTAAAATTCCACCCTTTACACCACATGCACTAGTTATTAGTGAAGTCAACATATTGTGTGACTGTCTTCATTATTACTTTATGACCACATGTGATTAACTAATAGCTTTTCTTTTTTTATCCTTTCAATATACAAAAACTTTCAGAATACCCAATACAGCTGTTGCATATAATGACACTGTCTCATTAGTTTGATGCATTTGGGCATACATACTAACAAGGACAGTAGCAAGGAAAAAATACTTTATTTCTTTCTTCCCTAGTGTTCCTTTTTGAAGTAAAACATTTTCCACTAATGGATGTAGCAGCTCAAATGTAACCAAAGGAAAAAGCTCAGGAAAAGGCACAGATGGTCTCATTGGACTCTAGAGGAACTACTTGTCTATAGCAGTGACACTCTCTTCCTGGATTTTCTACCTGTTTGCACAGCATAAAATTAATTTTTCAGGTAACACTTCCATAGCCATAATTAATGTCAAGGCTCTAATTTCCTGATGTGGGCAGATGAAGAGTTACTCAGCTAAAAATAGATCAGCTTAACAGCCCCTATAAAACCTTGTGGCCCCTTTCAATTAAGATATTTTTCTGCAATGGATGGCAGCACACAGTGCATTATTCATATGCATTTTTGCCTCAGCCATTGGCATGCATCATAAATTACACCATGGGGCTCACCTTTTTCTGAGGGAGAGACAGTATCTTTCTTTCAGACAAATCCTAAATTGGACTTCCTGGGCCATAACTGACATTGATAGTTTTGTCAGTAATAAACTTGAAAAAGTTTTTTCCCCACTCTGGAATCTTCTATTTGTTAGAAAACTGTCAATAGCTAAGTGGAGATTCATGTTAGTATATTTGAAAATTAATGTCCATTCCACTGACAATATTTTATGAAATAGGGGTCCTATGTAAATTGCAACATTCAAGAAGACAGAAATTTTAAGCTGCCAAATTGCAGCTGCAACCAAACACTAATTTTTATTAAAAGAGTTTCAATGGCTAGGAAGGAAATGAAATCTGTCTGAAGATTCACGTTCACCATTCTGTTTGTTGATGCATTACTAGACTCTGCTAAATTTGATTTCTGTTAGTCTTTCCTTAAATACATTGATTTTTAAATTTATTTTAATTTTTAATTTTTGTGGGTACATAGTAGGTGTATATGTTTATTGGGAACATGAGACCATTAGATACAGGTATAAAATGCATAATAACTACATGAGTGTAAATCAGGTATTCATCACCTCAACCATTTATTCTTTCTTTGTGTCATGATCAATCCAGTTATACTCTTTTAGATATTTTATAATGTACTACAAATTATTGTTTACTGTAGTCACCCTGTTGTGTTATCAAATACTAGAATTTATTCATTCTAACTGTATTTTTGTATCCACTAATCATCTCCATTCCTCCCCACCCCCAGACCATACCACTGTACTTCCCAGCCTTTGAAAACCATTCTTCTACTCTCAACATCTGTGAGTTCAATTGTTTTTAATTTTTAGCTTCCAAAAACAAGTGAGAACATGCAACGTTTGTCTTTGTGTGCCCTGCTTATTTCAGTTAACATAATGACCTCCAGTTCCATCCATGTTTTTGCAAATGATAGGCTTTCATTCTTTTCTGTGCCTGAATAGTATTCCATTGTGTATCTGTACGACATTTTCTTTATCACTTCTTTGTTGCTGAACACTTAGGTTGCTCCCAAATCTTGGCTATTGTGAATAGTGCTGCAATAAATATGAGATTACAGATATCCCTTTGATATATTAATTTCCTTCCTTTTGGATATATACCTAGCAATGGGATTGCTGTATCATATGGTAGTTCTATTTTCGGTTTGTGAGGAATCTCCATATTGTTCTCTGTAGTGGTTGCAGAAATTTTCATTCCCACCTACAGTATACGAGGGTTCCC
Source organism: Cebus imitator (assembly GCF_001604975.1). Taxonomy (NCBI): domain Eukaryota; kingdom Metazoa; phylum Chordata; class Mammalia; order Primates; family Cebidae; genus Cebus; species Cebus imitator. Next base: position 863,459 of record NW_016107738.1, on the reverse strand, counting down.
TTTCTCCACATTTTCACCAGCATTTGTTATTGACTGTCTTTTAGATAGAAGCCATTTTAACTGGAATGAGATGATATCTCATTGTGGTTTGATATGCATTTCTCTGATGATCATTGATGTTGAGATCCTTTTTATATGCTTGTTTGTAGTACTTCTTTTGAGAAATGTCTATTCAGATTTTTGCCCATTTAAAAATCTATTTGATTTTTTTTCCCATAGGATTGAGTTCCTTATATATTCTGGTTATTAATCCATTGTCAGTTAGTTTACAAATAATATCTCCCATTTTGTGGATTATTTCTTTACTTTGTTGATTGTTTCCTTTGCTGTGCAAAAACTTTTTAACTTGACATGATACCATTTTTCCATGTTTGCTTTATTTACCTGTGCTTGTGGGGTGTGACTCAAGAAATCTTTGGCCAGACCAATGTCCAAGAGAGTTTCTCTAATGTTCTCTTTCAGTAATTTCATAGTTTGAAGTCTTAGATTTAATCTTTAGTCCATTTTGATTTTATTTTTGCATATGGTGAAAGATAGGGGTCTAGTGTCATTCTTTTGCATATGAATATTCCGTTTTCTCAGATATATTTGTTGACAAGACTGTTCTTTCCCCAGTGTATGTCTTTGGCATCTTCGTCAAAAATGAGTTTCTTATGAATGAATGAATTTATTTCTGGGTTCTTTTTTTCTGTTCTGTCAGCTTATGTGTCTGTTTTTATTCCAGTAGCATGCTGTTTTGGCTACTATGCCTCTACAGTATAATTTGAAGTCAGGTAATGTGATTCCTCTGGTTTTATTCTTTTAGCTTTGGCTATTCTGTCTCTTTCATTGTTCCATATACATTTTAGATTTTTTTTATTTCTATGATGAATGACACTGGTATTTTGATAGGAATTACACTTAATCTGTAGATTGTTTTCCATACTATAGGCATGTCAACAATATTGACTCTTCTAATCCTTGAACATGGTGTTAGATTTCTATTTTGTGTGTATCATCTTCAGTTTCTTTTATGAATGTTTTAGTTTT
>NW_016107738.1:859070-862315 GCF_001604975.1 Cebus imitator | reverse complement strand
AGGCACGCGCCACCATGCCCAGCTAATTTTTTTGTATTTTTAGTAGAGACGGGGTTTCACCATGTTGACCAGGATGGTCTCGATCTCTTGACCTCGTGATCCACCCGCCTAGGCCTCCCAAAGTGCTGGGATTACAGGCTTGAGCCACCGCGCCCGGCGAATGTTTTAGTTTTAATTGTAGAGATCTTTTATTTCTTTGCTTCTGTTGATTCGTAGGTACTTTATTTTGTTTGTAGCTATTATAAATGGGATTACTTTCTTGATCAATTTTTCACATTATTCAGTTGACATAGGAAATGCTACTGATATTTGCATGATAACTTTGTATCCTGCGATTTTACTAAATCTATGAGGTCTAATAGGATTTTTTGGTGCAGTCTTTAAGTTTTTCCAAATAAAAGATCCCCTGCCAACAAGCATAATTTGACTTTTCCTTTTAACTTGGATGCCATTTATTTTTTTTTTCCTGTCTGATTGCTCTAGCCAGGACTTGCAGTATAATGATGCATACCAAGGGTGAAAATGAGCATCCTTGTCATATTTCAGATTTTAGAGGAAAGGCTTTTAGTTTTTCTACATTTCAGTGTGATACTAGCTGTGAGTCGGTCTATATGGCTTTTATTGGGCTGAAGTTTTGATAAAGTTTGGCTGTATGCCCACTCAAATCTCATTTTGTAGTTTCTATAATCCCCGTGTTTCGAGGGAAGAAGCCGGTGGGAGGTAATTTCTCCCATGGTGTTCTCATAATAGTGAGTAAGTTCTCATGAGATCTGATGGTTTTATTAAGGGCTCTTCTCAGTTTTCTCAGCACTTCTGCCTCCTGTCACCATGTGAAGAAGGATGTGTTTGCTTCCTCATCTGCCATGAATGTAAGTTTCCTGAAGTCTCCCAAGCTATGTGGAACTGTAAATCAATTAAACTTCTTTCCTTTATAAATTACCCAGTCTTGGGCAGTTCTTTATAGCAGTGTGAGAACAGACTAATGCTGTGAAATGGTACTGAGGGTGGGGTGCTACAATAAGAATACCCAAATATATGGAAGTGACTTTGGAACTGGTAACAAGCAGAGGTTTGAACAGTTTGGAGGGTTCAGAAGAAGGCAGGGAATGTGGGAAAGTTTGGAACTTTCTAGAAACTTGGAAGGCTCAGCATACGGAAGATGTGGGAAGGTTTGGAACTCCCTAGAGACTTGTTGAATGGCTTTGACCAAAATGCTGATGGTGTTATGGAAAATGAAGTTCGGGCTGAGGTAGTCTCAGATGGAGAAACTGTTGGGAACTGGAGTAAAGATGACTCTTGCTATGCTTTAGCAAAGAGACTGGTAGCTTTTTGCCTCTGCCCTAGAGATCTATGGAAATTTGAACTTGATTTAGATAATTTAGGAAATCTGGTAGAAGAAATTTCTAAGCAACAAAGCATTCAAGAGGTGACAGAGCACAAAAGTTTGGAAAATTTGCAGCCTGATAACGATAGAAAAGAAAAACCCATTTTTTGAGGACTAATTCAAAATAACTGTGGAAATTTGCATAAGTAACAAGAAGCCAAATGTTAGTCACCAAGAAAATGGGGAAAATGTCTCCAGGATGCATCTTTAACCTTCAAAGCAGCCCCTCCCATCACAGACCTGGAGGCCTAGAAGGACATAATTATTTCCTGGACCAGGGCCAGGACCCCCCTGCTCTATGTAGCCTAGGGACTTGGTGCCCTGCATCCCTGCTGCTCCAGTCATGGCTTAAAGGGGTCAAGGTACAGCTCAGGCCATGGCTTCAGAGGGTGTAAACTGCAAGTCTTGGCAGCTTCCATATGGTGTTGAGTCTGCAAGTGCACAGAAATAATTTCAGTGAATATATGGAAATGTTTGGATGTTCAGGCAGAAGTTTGCTGCAAGAATGGGGCCCTCACAAGTTACCTCCGCTAGGGCAGTGCAGCAGGGAAATGTGGGGTCAGAGCTCCCACACAGTCTTCACTAGGGCACTGCCTAGTGAAGCTGTGAGGAGAGGGCCACCCAGACCCCAGAATAGTAGATCCACCAATGGCTTGCACTGTGTACCTGGAAAAAACAGACACTCAATGTCAGCCATGAATGCAACCAGGAAGGGGACTGTGCCCTGCAAAGTCACAGGGATGGAGCTGCCCAAGACCATGGGAGCTCACCTCTTGCATTGGTGTGACCTGGATGTGAGACGTTGAGTCAAAGAAGATTATTTTGTTATCCTGGCCTATTGGATTTTGATCTTGCATGGGGCCTGGAACCCCCTCATTTTGGCCAATTTCTCCCATTTGGAATGGATGCATTTACAATGCCTGTATCTCCCATTGTAACTAGGAAGTAGCTAACTTGCTTTTGATTTAACAGGCTCATAGGCAGAAGGGACTTGCCTTGTCTCAGATGGTACTTTGGACTTGGTCTTTTAAGTTATTGCTGGAATGAGCAAAGATTTTAGGGAATTGTTGGAAAGGCATAGTTGTGTTTTGAAACGTGAGCATATGAGATTTGGGAGGGGCCAGGATGGAATGATATGGTTTGGTTGTGTCCCCACCCAAATCTCTTCTTGAATTGTGTTTTCCATATTCCTATGTGTCATGGGAGGGACCTGGTGGAAGGTAGTGGAATCATGGGGGCAGGTACCCCATGATATTCTCATGATAGTGAGTTCTCATAAGATCTGATGGTTTTATAAGGGGCTTTTCCCCCTTTGCTTGGCAATTCTCTCTCCTTCAACCGTTTGAAGAAGGACATGTTTGCCTCTCCTTCCACCATGATTTTAAGTTTCCTGAGGCCTCCTCAGACATGTGGAAATACTGCTTTATTTTATGGGTTACACTGTCTTGGGTAGTTCATTATAGCAGTGTGAGAATAGACTAATACAGGTACATTCCTTCTATACTCAGTTGTTTGAACATTTTTATCATGAAGGGATGTTGAATTTTATCAAATGATTTTTTAATATCATTTGTCATGATCATAAGTTTTTGTGCTTTATTCTGTTGATATGATGCATCACATTGCTTTGCTTATGTTGAACCATCCTTGCACCCCTAGGATAAATCCCTCTTGGTGATAATGAACAGTTTTTTAAATGTGTTGTTGGATTTAGTTTGCCAGTATTTTGTTGAGGATTTTTGTATCAATATTTATGAGGGATATTGGCTTGTAATATTTGTTTTTTGATGTGTCTTTTATTTTAGTATCTGGGTAATACTGGGCATATAGAATGAGTTTTGGAAGTATTCCCTCTTCCTCT
>NW_016107738.1:841026-858240 GCF_001604975.1 Cebus imitator | reverse complement strand
TTTTCTGCTCTTGTGTCAGTTTGCTGAGAATGATGGTTTCCAGGTTCATCCATGTCCCTACACAGGACACGAACTCATCATTTTTGATGGCTGCATAATATTCCATGGTGTATGTGTGCCACATTTTCCTAGTTCTTTAAGATTATTAGGTAGTTTACTTAAAGTTTTTCTACTGTTTTGATATAGGCCATTGTAGATCTAAACTTTCCTCTTAGTACTGCTTTCACTGTATTCCATAGGTTTTGAACTGTTGTGTACCCATTATTATTTGTTTTAAAATATTTTTAAATTTCCTTTTAAATTTCTTCATTGACCCACTGGTCATTCAGGAGCATATTGTTTAATTTCCATGTTCAGAGAAAATGCTTGATATGATTTCATTTTTTGGAAAATTTTTTAGACTAGTTTTGTGGCCTAACAAAATGGTCTATTCTTGAGAATGCTCCCATGCTGAGGAGAATGTGTATTTGGCAGCTGTTGGATGAGATATTCTGTAAAAAATCTGTGAGGTCCGTTTGGTCTATAGTGCAGATTAAATCCAGTATTTCTTTGTTGATGTTCTGTCAGGACGCTGAAAGTAGGGTGTTGATGACTCCAGTTATTATTGGATTGTGGTGTGCTTCTCTTTATAGTTCTATTAATATTTCATTTATATATCTGGGTGCTCCAGTGTTGGGTGTATATACATATTTTAAAATGTTATATCCTCTTTTGAATTTATTACTTTGTCATTAGAATGGGCTTCCTTGTCTCTTTTTGTAGTTGTTTTCTGAAATCTCTTTTTTCAGATATGATTATAGCTACTTCTGTTCTTTTTTGGTTTCCATTTGCATGGATTATTTTTTTCCATCTCCTTATTTCTAGTCAGTGCATTTCCTTATAAATTGTTGTTGTTGTTTTTTAAATTATTTATTCAATCACTTTTATGTCTTTTGGAGAGGTTAGTCCATGTACCTTCAGTGTTATTATAGATAAGTAAAGACTTCTGCCATTTTCTTATTTGTTTTCTGGTTGTTTTGTAGTCTTTGATTCCTTCTTTCTTTCCTTCCTGTCTTTCTTTTAGTGAGGTAATTTACTCTGGTGGTATGTTTTAATTTCTTGCCTATTATGTTTTGTGTATCTGTTATATATTTTTTGATTTGTGGTTACCATAAGGTTTGCAAGTAATACCTTATAATTCATTATTTTAATCTGATGACAAGTTAGCACAGATTGCATAAACAAACTAACAAACAAGCAAAGAGAAAACTTATAAAAACTATACTTGTAAACTTCATCCCACTGCTTTTCAACTTTTTATTGTTTCTGTTTATATCTTATTGTACTGTATATATCTTGAAATGTTGTGGTTATTATTTTTGATCACTTCATCATTTAGTTTTTCTCCTCAGGATATGAGTAGCTTACACATCACGATTACAGTGTTACAATATTCTATGATTGTCTATGTGTTTACTATTTCCAGTGAGTTTTGTACCTAAATTTTTTTTTTTTTTTTTTTTAAGATTGGGTCTCACTCTGTTACCCAGGCTGGAGTGCAGTGGCATGATCATGGTTTTACCATGTTCCTAAGACTGGTTTCAAACTCCTGAGTTCAAGCAGTCCACCCACCTTGGAAAGTGCTGCAATTATGGGTGTGAGCCACCACACCTGGCCTCCAGATAATTACTTGTTGCTCATGGATGTCCTTTTCTTTCAGACTGAAGAATTCCCTTTAGCATTTCTTGTAGGACAGTTCTGGTGTTGATGAACATCTTCACTTTTTTGTTTGTTCTGGGAAAGTTTTTATTTGTTCTGTATGTTTGAAGAATACTTTCATTGGACATACTATTCTAGGATAATTTTTTTTCTTTTAGCAATTTAAGTATGTCTTGCCACTTTCTCCAGATCGGAACGATTTCCAGTGAGAAGTCTGCTTCCAGACATATTAGAACTCCATTATATTTTGTTTCTTTTTTCTCTTGCTGCTTTTAATATCCTTTTTTAATCCTTGACCTTTGGCAGTTTGATTAGTAAATATCTTGAGATAGTCTTCTTCGGGTTAAATCTACTTGATGTTCTATAACATTCTTATATTTGAATATTGAGATCTTTCTCTAGGTTTGAGAAGTGCTCTTTAATTATCTCTTTGAATAAATATTCTACCTCTCTCTCTTTCTCTCTCTCTCCCTCTCCCTCTCTGTCTCTCTCTCTCCCCCCATTCCTTTTTAAGACCAATAACTTAAAGATTTGCCCCTTTGAAACTATTTTCTAGATTCTGTAGAAATGCTTCATTGTTTTTTTTTTTTTCATTTTTCCTTCTGTCTCTTCTAATTGTTTATTTTCAAACAGACTATCTTTAAGCTCATTAATTCTTCCTGCATAATCCATTTTGCTTTTAAAAGAATCTGTTGCATTCTTCATTATGTCACTTGAACTTTTCAGCAGTAGAATTTCTGCTTGATTCTTTTTAATTATTTCAAGCTCTTTGTTAAATTTATCCAATAGGATTCTGAATTCTTTCTCTGTTATCTTGAATTTCATTGAATTTCCCCAAAACAGCTATTTTGAATCTTCTGAATTCTCTGAAAGATCTCATATCTCTGTCTCTCTAGGATTGGTCACTGGTGCCTCGTTAGTTTAGTAAGGTCATGTTTTCCTGTATTGTCTTGATGCTTATGTATATTTGATCACTGTCTGGGCATTGAAGAGTTAAATATTTATTGTAGGCTTCACAGTCTGGGTTTGATTGTACTCATTGTTATTGACAATGCTTTCCAGTTATTCAAAGGGACTTGGGTGTTGTAATCTAAGTTTTTGTTATTGCAGCCATATTTTCATTAGCAGGCACCACAAGCCCAGTAATGCTGTGGCTCTTATAGCCTCACAGACGTCTGTCTGCTCTTGGGGTCTTGTATAACATCTGGAAGAATTCTCGATTACCAGGCAGAGTCTCTTTTTGTCTTCCCCTACTTTCTCCCAAAGAGAGTCTCTCTCTCTTTCTCTCTCTCTCTTTCTTTCTCTCTCTCTTTCTCTCTCTCTCTCTCTCTCTCTCTCTCTCTCTCTCTCTCTCTCTGCTGAGCTTCCTGGAGCTGGGGGAGGTTGAACCAGAACCAGAACCCACGGCAAGCACTACTTGGCTAATGCTGTGATTATTCACAGCCCAAAGATTCTTCAGTCAGCAAGTAATAAATTGTGTCAGAGCTGGGCCCTTCCCTTTAAGGCAGTGGGTTCTCTTCTGGCCCAAAGAGTATCTAGAAGTGTCATCTGGGAGCTTGGGCCTGAAATGGGGGCTTCAAAACTCTGCTTGGTGCCCTATCCTGTTGTTGCTGAGCTGATATTTTAGTTGCAAGACAAAGTTCTCATTACTCTTTACTGTCCTCTCCTCAGGCAGAAAGAAGGAGTCTATCCCAGAGTTGGGAGCTGCACTGCTTGAGGTTAGAGAACGGGTGGCACTATAAGCACTACATTGGCTGCCCCAGATTGTGTCTTACAGGTTACATGCCCCACAAGTCTACTGGCTTTGAGATCAGCACAGCACCAGTACTTACCCAGGAATTGCTGTCCTTGTGGTCTAGATTGCCTTTTTAACCTTACTTAGAACCCCAGAGCACTTTAGCCTGCAGTGCTGAGGCTTGCCAGAACTTAGGCTCTAACCACTGAGATGAGTGATTACTCTCTGTGTAGGGCTGGTCTCTATGCAACCTCCATGGGCATTGGCTGTGTTCTGCCTGGTATTTCTTTCTGCTGTGACAGGGTAGCACTGAGTTCCAATGCGAAGTCTCACAATCACTGTGCTCTCCCTTCCCTAAGTATACAGTTTATCTCTACACTCAATGGACGCCCACTGCTGCAGGGTGGGAGAGGGGTAGCATCAGCAATTCCAGACTGTTATTTCTACTCTCTTCAGTGCCTCTTTCAGGATATAAAGCTAAAATTTGGCTCTGTGATCACTCATCTGTGTTTTGGTTCTTATAAAGGTGGTTTTATTGTGTTCATGCTTGTCCACTTTGGTGTTCTTGTGGGGAAGGGGATGATTGGTGTAGGCTTCTATTTGGCCATCTTACTGTACCTGATTTCTCTTATTCTTATACTATGAATTTTATTTTAATTTGTGTAATCCTGAAGAACAATGGACACTGAAAACATTTTTTTTTTTTTTTTTGAGACGGAGTCTTGCTTTGTCACCAGGCTGTAGTGCAGTGGTGCGATCTCAGCTAACTGCAACCTCCACCTCCCAGGTCAAAGCAATTCCCCTGCTTCAGCCTTCTGAGTAGCTGGGACTATAGGCACGCACCACCACACCCAGCTACTTTTTTGCATTTTTTAGTAGAGACAGAGTTTCATCATGTTGGCCAGGATGGTCTCTAACTTCTGACTTGGTGATACACCTGCCTTGGCCTCCCAAAGTACCAGGATTATAGCCATGAGGCATGGTGCCCAGCCAAAACTTTTAGGTTTAACAACTACAAAAGGGAAGTACAAGACTTGGAAAACAACGATTGCAAATTAACAATGTTTAATTCATTTATACCCTTATTTGGTCCTAAAAGGATTTCGTGAAGGTTTTTTTTTTTTTAACAAAGTATAAAATATAATAAAATTAAGTGATGTGAGAGGAAATGTAGCAGTACAGAAACATCATGAAACAGTTTTGTTGGTTTATGTTTAGGGTCTATTAGAGGCTCAATATAATATTTCTATGTTAAAGGAAAACGAATGGAAAGTAGGTAAAAGAGGTAGACTAGATAACAAAAATATTTGTGTCACCCAGAAGTGCTGCCATGGACAAATGGTAAGGTAAATCCCAACATTCATATTTTCTTCTAATTGAATTATTTCTAGCCTGGCAGGTTAGAAAGCTCACTCCCTCTGCTGATTTTACCTAAAATCCATTTAGAAGAATTCTTATGTTTGTAATTTGCTTTTTGGGATCCCTCCTTCATGGCTCAGTACCTGGCATATATTAAGTACTTAGTAAATGTTAAATGTTTTATTACCAGAATGCATCATACGAATTATATGATTTCAGGAAGGAATGACATGAATATTCTGGATTATCTGTATTCCTAAATCTGTAGAGCATTTAAATGTGTCTCCAAGAATATACCTATAAAAAACACTTTTCCTTATTTTATTATGGGTACAGTTATCTATTAATTAAAAAAACCTTCAAAATGTTTTCTAAACGAGCAAAATTGTCCTTTACAGTTAATACCTCTCAATCTGACCAATAAACAGTTTAGAAATAAGATTTAGAAGTGGGATATTACATATGTTAACAAAAAAGATCATTTCTTTAAGCCAGAAGGGAATGGTCCTAACTCCAAAAGGCATATTAAATTTAGGTCTTAGCTAAAAGGCAACTATAAAACCTTTATTAAACATTCAACAGATAAAAATTGTCCACATTAAATAGATATGTGAATTCTGAATCCTTGTCTAAGGAAACTGGTTTCCAGAAACTGGTTCCTTATTACTGCACAATACACCAGTTACAGTGGGAGCTGAGTCCTAGAGGTCTATTTCTTTTATGATCATTAACATTGGAGGAGACGCATAAGCTTATAAGTAAGTATGAGATATATAGGCTGATCCAGATGGCTTTAGATGATTACTCATTAGGGATAATGAAGAATAAGATTTTTAAAAGATTCCATGGATCCATGGATTAGGAGAGATATTAAAGTCGGGGGTGGTAATTTAAAAACTTTGAATAGAAACTAAAAGGAAGCTGAACACCTGTTCAGAAAGGTTATCTGAGAAACATGATCACATTTAGACAAGATTGTCTTTTGTATTCTGTTTTCTATTTGGATAAATTTATAATGGTGTTATGATTTTTATGAAAAATTGCTGTAACATCATTTAATTCTAATTAAGAATTCTGCCTGATTCTTTCGTTCTGGGTCTTTGCCTGAAGTACAGGTTCACACTTTTCTCCCTCTTCATTCTCTCCTTCGTATATGTATCTGTATATACTAATTTAGTATTTCCCAATGAAGTTTACTTTCAGTTATACAAGTAATACAAAAGATGTAAAAAAGTACATCTAATAAAAAAAATCCATGTGACAGTGATGAAGAGTTAAGTCTCTTTTGGGGACAACCTTCCTACCTCATTTATTTGCTTCCAACTATGCTACTCTATCACCAGGGGTAATCCCTGTAACTAATCTATGTTTATTAATTCCCATAACTAGTTTGTGTTTGGATCATTTTCTAACGTTATTTTTAAAGAAGATACAATTTTTCTTTCTCGAGAGCATTAGGAAAATCAAAGTTGATGCACTGAGGTGAATTCTTCCAATACTATGCTTCTGTGTGGATTTAGAGATACCTGACCTCTGGCTGATTATGTGCTGATAGTTAATTGACAAAACATTTTAGAGTATTTTTAGTTCTGGTGAGAAAAAAAAATCTGTCTCTTACCACATTTTTATACATGACATAACTCTTAAAGAAAACAAATATTCTGATTAATATTACTTTGGCTACTTATATTTATCATATATAAAACAATCTTTTAGTAAATTTCATTCTATCCATTACCTAATAAATTTTTTGAAAAGTTCATGAAAACATGCATTTTTTAGTGACTTAGAAGCAATTTAATTTTTATGGATGCCTTGTAATAATTATAGTGAATAACTGAATGAAGAATGGACAGGTTGACTCCTACAGTGAGTAGAATTCCTTCTTTCAAGGTAGTGGTGGGCATTAAATGATGAGTGTTCCAGTTAGCAGCATGTGTACACTATAAGGAGATTTTCTTATCACATTTCAGTTAAATGGAGATGCTCTTATGACAAGTCATTTTGTTCTTCCAATAAAATAAACTACATTTGAAACATAGAAATAACTCTCTTGCATTGCATGATATATAAGCAATATATTCAGTAGTATAACTTATTTCTACATGCTGTTTCTCTTAGTCAGTAAACTCCTTCAAGTAAAAAGTTAAACGTACATGGCAGATGCTTAAAATCTATTTTTTAGGGTTTCTAAAATCTAACATGCCAATAGCATGCCAAGAGCCAGGAAAGGAATGGTACACACAATAGTCTTTGCTGGGAGGGAAGTTCTACATAGTTTTCATACAAACTTAATTCTGAAGGCTTCAAATAAGCAGATGTCGCATTATCTCTGTAAAGTCACTCTTCCTTATTTGCATTTCAGATTGTTTCTTGAACAGTAAAGAAACTAGTGGAACAAAAGTCAGAAATTCAGGTATTGTGCAGATTCCACAGCCTAGTTTAACACAGCCTACCTTGTGCCTTACCATGAGGTAATTGACTACAACTGATCTATCACTGACAAAGTGACTGCAAATTATTCTAGTGCTTATAGAAATTTGCAGCTATTTCCCTACCTTTTAAAATTTTACCCATGGATCAAATTTTCTAGTAACTTAGAAAATGAGGTAGATGAAGAAAAGGTGAATAAATTAATCCTATGGAAAGTGAAAAAGGATAGAATGAACATTTTGATATGATTATAACTAAATTCAAAAGCAGATAAAATATGTTGTAATACACACACACACATAGTGATATGCATATACACACATTTATTTATAAAGTATGTAAATTTGGGGGTTTCTTAGGAGGTAGAGAAGACTGATCTATATTGTAGTGCCCTGTGTGTGGATTCACTTTGTCACATCAGTCAATGATTCCAAGACAGTTAGGAGATTTCTAGATCTAAATCATAAGTATGCTAACCAGAAGTAACATATGTGTATGTGTGTGTATATATATATATATATCTGGGATTTTAACCTTGCCTCTTAAAAAACAATCTTCAGCTGTGATGATATGATCCATGTCTAAGTTCATTCTTTCTTCTTTTGGTTCTACAGTGTGTGGCTTCTGGTAAAATTTTAAATATAGAGAGGCAGTGTGGGAGGGGCTGATCTTACTATCTCCACAGCCCAGCCCATGGGTTGTAATCTTGCCTGTCAGTGAACAGACTTTTTCCTACATCCTTCACTTTGCATGTACCACCAAACTGAACACACTTTGTGTCCCCAGTGAGACATTGAGAAAATCTCTATTGAAGACTTTAGACAGCATTCCCAAAGGTGGAGAGCTGGAGACCAGGGAGGAATTTTCAAACTGTCTGGGGTATTGTGAAGAGTAGAGTTTTATTTTCCTCTTTATTGACACACTGTCAATAAAGGTAAAACTAATTGTTTCCTTATTCTGGCATAGAAAACTTGAAATTTGAAATTTGGCATCCTAATCTCTAAATTGATAAACATTGTATATGAAAATAAGAACCACAAACAATAACCACCATGCACAAAACCCTAGTCAACTCTGGTTTGATTAGTGTGGTAATTTGTGAAATTGAAATTAGAATAAGGAACCAAAAATGTTTTCAGCTTCAAATTTGATTCCCATTGTAAAATCTTAATATATATGCATGCTATAAATACTAAATATTGCCAAAAGTTATGCATCACTAAAATTAAGCATCATTAGCCAGAAGTCCCCTAGTTTCTGTTACTGGTACAATTTTTTGGTGCATCTTTTCAGAAATGGTAAGTTATATGTATATATACATCTTCTTCTTTTTTATAAATTCTCTTTTCCTCTAATACTTTGGCATAATAAATTTATGTAGTAAGACCCGAGTTTAGCTGATAAAACTGGTACTGTAGGCAAATTCTAGAACATGACTTTTCTACTTATGAGTTCTACTGGAGGAGATTCTAAAATTAATTTATTTGTTAAAAATAGGAACCTTCCCTACCCCCTACATTTCCAACCAAATTGAACTGTGCCAGGCTTTGTATAGCTCAGCTTCTTTCCTGGTTATGTCTTAATAATACTTCATAATACAAAGGCAATTAAAAACCCAAGATAAACATAATGTCAGTGAAAGATTTTCTGCCCGGGGTTTCATGAGTTTTAATAGTCTTGTCAATTAGAGAAACTTTATTAACTGCCTGAGTAGAGCCCATCTGATGAGATTTAATCTCTGTTCCATTCCTTCATTTTTAAAAACAACTTTATTGAGGTATAATTGATAAACAAAGAACTGTACATATTTAATGTGTACAGTTTAACACGTATAGATATATGAAAGTACCCCTTATACCACCACCCCAATCGAGGTAATAGACGTTTTCAACATTTCTCAGTTTCCTTATGTCCCTTGTGTGTGTGTGTGTGTGTGTTTGTGTGTGTGTGTGTGTGTGTGTGTGTGTGTTAGGAACTTTTATTAAGAAATCTACACTCAACAAATTTTGAGGTGCACAATACCATCTTATTAACTACAGGTAATATGCTGTACAGAAGAACTCTAGAACTTATTTATCTGGCATAAGCAAAACTTCATATCTATTGAACTCCCCATTTTCTCCTCCTTCCAACCCCTGCCAACCACTATTGTATTCTCTGCTTCTATGAGTTTGACTGTGTAGATAACTCAGAAGTGTAATCATGCAGTATTTGTAATTCTGTGTCTGGCTTACTCCCTTAGGATAATGGCCACCAGGTTTATCCATGTTGCTGTAAATGGCAAGATTTCTATCTTTTTAAAGACTAAGTTTTCACTGTATACATATAGAACATTTGCTTTATCCATTCTTCTGTCCATGGCCACTTGGGTGGTTTTCATATTTTGGCTATTATGAACAATGCTGTAACGAACATGGATGTGTCGGTATCTCTTTGAGATCCTGATTTTAATTCTTTTGACAATATATCCAGAAGTGGAATGGCTAGATCATATGATATATTTATTTTTAATATTTTGAGAAACCTCCATACTACACAGAATAGCTGCCGCACCATTTTACATGCCCACTAACTATATAAAAGTATTCCAATTTATTCACATCCTCCCCAAACTTTATTATCTTTGTTTGTTTTTTTAACAGCCATCATAGCAGTGTGAGGTAGTGTCTACTTCTAGTTTTTTGTTTTTTTTTTTTTGAGGCAGAGTCTCTCTCTGTCCCCCAGGCAGGGGTTCAGTGGTGTGATCTTGGGCTCACTGCAACCTCCACATCCTGGGCTCAAGCGATCCTTCTATCTCAGCCTCTCGAGTAGCTGGGATGACAGGCCCATGCCACTGCGCCTGGCTAATTTTTAAAATTTTTTATAGAGATGGTGTTTTACCATGCTGCCCAAGATGGTCTTGAACTCTTGGACTCAAGCCATCATGCTACCGCAGCCTCCTTAAATGCTGGTATTATAGATGTGAACCACGGAAGCCAGCTATATCTAATTATAGTTTTGATTTGCATTTCCTGATAATAAATGAAGTTGAACATGATTTCATATGCCTGTTGGCTGTTTGTATGTCTTCTTTGGAGTGGAGAACTAGCTGTTAATTTGAGAAATATTTGACAATTTTAAAATCTTTTTTTTTCTTCTAGATTTGTTGGAATTTTACATGTATTTTGGAAATAAATCCTTGTCAGATAAATGCTCCGGAAATATTTTCTGTTGTTTCACATGTTGCATTTTAGCAATATTAAGTTTTCCAATCCATGAAACTGGAATGTCTTTCCTCATTTATTTATTTCTTCTTTATTTTCAAAAAAGTTAGTGTTCTATAGTTTCCTGTGTATAAGTCTTTCATCTCCTTGGTTAAGTTTATTCTTAAGTATTTTATTCTGTTATTCTGTTTTAGTGTGTATGTGTGTATTGATATAATTTCAACACACACGTACACACCAAAACAGAATAACAGAATAAAATACTTATTCTCTCTCTCTCTCTCTCTCTCTCTCTCTCTCTCTCTGTGTGTGTGTGTGTGTGTGTGTGTGTGTGTGTGTATGTGTGTGTGTTAGGAACTTTTAATAGGAAATCTACACTCAACAAATTTTGAGGTGCACAATACCATCTTATTAACTATAGATGCTAACATAAATGGGATTGTTTTCTTAATTTTCTTTTTAGATTTTTAACTGTTCAGGTATAAAATGCAATTGATTTTGCATATTAATTTGATATCCTGCAGCTTTAATGAATTCATTTATTCTTTTTTATTTTTTCTGGAGCCTTTAAGGATTTCTACACATAGGATAAAGTCACTAACAGAAAAAATTTTACTTGCTTTCCAATTTGGATTTCCTTTATTTATTTTTCTTGCCTAATTTATCTGGCCAGGAATTCTAGTACTACAATAAATAGAAGTGGTGAGAGTGGGCATTATTGTATTTGTATCAGTCTTACAGAAAATCTTTCAGTTTCTCACCATTGAGTATGGGATTAGCTGTGGACTAGCATTTTCATCAAAAATGTTGAATTTGGTTAGATGCTTTTTCTTGCCTTTATTGAGATGATCGTGTGATTTTTTACCCTTTGTTCTGTTAATGTGGCATATCACATTTGATCTGCATATGTTGAACCAGCTTTGACTCTCAGAGTAAATTCCACTTTATCATGGCATATGATCTTTTTAATGTGCTGTTGAGTTTGATTTGACAGCATTTTGTTGAGGACTTTTGTGTCTATGTTTATGTGGGATATTGGCTTGTAATTTTCATTTTTTCAGTATCTTTGTCTGGCTTTGGTCAAGGTAATGATGGCCTTGTAAAATGAGTTTGGAAGCATTGTTTTCTTTTTTGGAAGAGTTTGAGGACTGGCATTAAATCCTTAAATGTTTCAGAGCATCCACCAGTAAAGCCATCAGATCCTAGGCATTCATTCCTCTTTTAGGTAGTTTTAAAACTACTAATTTAATCTCCTTGTTATTGCTCTACTACAATTATCTATGTTTTCATGATTCAGCCTTGGTAGATTTTATATATCTAGGATTTTATCCATTTTTTTTCTAGGCTATTCCAGTTTGTTGGAGTATGATTGTTCACAGTAGCATTATGATTCTTTTTGTTTTTATGGCATCAGTTGTAATGCCTCCTCTTTTGTTTCTGATTTTATTGAGGCTTCTGCCTTTTTTTCTTAGTCTAGCTAAAGATTTATCAATTTTTCTTACCTTTTGTAAAAAAAACCCAACTATTGGTTTCATTGATTTTTTTCTATTGTTTCCCTAGTCTTGATTTCATTTATTTATACTTAGATCATTATTATTTTCTTCTATTAACTATGGACTTAGTTTGTTATTCTTATTCTAGTGTTCTGAGGTGCAGTGTTAGATTGCATATTTGAGAGCTTGCTTCTTTTATAATGAAGTCCTTTATTTAAAACTGCTTTTATTATATAAGTTATAGTATGTTGTGTTTTTATTTCCATTTGTTTCAGGATCTTTTCAGATTTTCTTTTTGTTTTTTTCTTGTTGTTTAGGAGTGTAATATTTAATTTCCATGTATTTGTGAGTTTTATAATTTTCCTGATGTTATTACATTCTAATTTCATATTATTGTCGTTGGAAATTATGTTGATATAATTTCAATCTCTTAAAATATATTTTACTTAAAATTATTAGGACTTATTTTGTGGCCTAACATGTGGTCTATCCAGGAGAATATTCCATATGTGCTTGAGAATAATGTGTATTCTGCTGATGTTGGGTAGAATGTTTCGAATGTCTGTTTGGTCTATAGCGGTGTTCAAGTTTATTCTTTCTTCACTGATTTTCTGTCTGAATGTTCTGTCCATTGTTGAAAGTGGGACATCTCTTCATTCTTACTAAGGACAATTCTTTACTCCACTCAAATTATAGATAATTATATTACTTTATCTGTTGATACATCTGTTGTAAGTTTGCCTTTACCAAGGACTTACAAGTCCTAGGCACTGTTATTTCACTATTCACCACTGCCATACACTATTATGACTGTATTTTCCCATGTATATCTCTATATATTGTTCTTAAGGCTCTGTGGAAAATAAGTACGTAGAGGGCCAGACCCCCAACAAAGGCTTTTGTTCCAAATTCCTAGATGAACTTTGATGACTAAGATTTGACAAATGGATGCTCCTTTGGCCCCTTTATAGTGACAGTAGGACGAATGAAATCTATTTTCCTTAAAGCGAGAGAAGAGCCAGTTTAATCTACCTGTACCAGGATTTTTATGGAGGCAATAGTTCTAACCAGAACTCTCTCAGATCCTCTCACCTCAGGTAGATAGGAGAAAGACTTAGGAGAAAAAGGGTGAGGAATGATGGGATTCTCTCAGAAAGATAATATGCAACCTAAGTAAGCATTTATAAGAAAACAGCCATTTTTCTGGCCTTCGCTTTCTTATCATGATGAATGCCCCACTCATTAGAAAAATTGACAAAAATATATTATCTTGTTTGTTTGAGTGACATTCTCCTCTTCTCTTTGGAACAAATTGAAATAAAATATTTTTGCAGGCAGATGGCAGTAATAGGGTAAAACAAAATTTGTTTTTTTTGTTTTGTTTTGTTTTGTTTTGTTTTGCAAATGTGCATGGTATTTTGTTAAAAGGTTAAAATTAATCTAGCTTAAAATTGTTATGCTCTTATCATATGGCAATGATCTCTGGCACCCTGGTCATCCCTTTATTTGTGAGCAGGACAGTAATTGCTTTTTGAAAAGAAACTTGGCCCTTCCCGTAGGTACTCCCTTGTTTATCTCCATGTGCAGATGGAGTGACTTTCTATTCAAGCATTTGTTCTTGTCAGACTTGTCAACATTCATAAGAAAATGTCAATCTGGCCTCTGGGTTGAGGAGCTGTTAAAACATATGACTTTGCACTTAACTGGAAAAACAGAATATCTTCACTCCAGGTACTTGTCAGGGAATATGATCTTCAACTCACTGCCATTCAACATTTATCAGAAGCTCAGCTGGGAGAAACAATATTTATGAAAGATGGTCTGAAGGACATGCTGTCTGTCCATTCACCTAGCTCCTCTTAAATCTATCCTATCTAAGCCAGACAAGCAAAAATTCTGTAACACTGTTCTGGTTTCTGTGGGAATGTGCTTACCAAATTGCGGAGTGGCATTTTGCCATAAGCTTATGCTGAGTGATGTTAGAAGGAACAGATTTTTGAATGCCCCTGTGTTTACTATGAGGCTGTCATTAATGATCCTTCACTACATTACACAATTTTTTCTTTATGAGGGCCCACAGGAGAAAATCCTCATGTCAGTACTAGCCATGAGTGTGTTCTTTGCAACTGGTATATTTATTAGCACGTAGACACTGAACCATAACTGATTCTGCCAATGCCTTTATTCTCTAGCAAGTATAAAACTAAAGTTGTAACCCATTTCTGGAGAGCATGCAGGAGTTTACAACATATATTATGAGAGCTAATTACATGCCTGGCTTCACCTTGTTTGATTTTATCTGATTTATCCTTTGTTCTGAGTTGGATAGGGAAAGAAAAGGAAAATCTTCAAAGGAAAGCTGATCAGTTGAGTCTGGAAGGACAATAGTTCCTGGAAAAATAAGAGGCAGTCACTTGATTTGTAGAGCATAATGCTTTGGGTCCACAGTTAAATCCATACCTAAATGACATTTCATAGAAATACAGGTCATATTATCATGTCTCACTCTTGTGTCATTGTCTCTCAGGGGCTCAGACATTCCACCTGTAGTGACCCACTTTTTATTTCTTCTGGGTCTGCACTAGGGGAAGAGTCTTTCGCAATAACTGAAAAGAGAAGCATTTGTCAATGGGATGAGTGAGACATGATAAGGAGATATAATCCATAAGAATTACTTTGTTTTCAGAGTCTCATCCAGGAGTTGTTAAAGTGGAGGCATTTGAGGCTGAAGCTAACCATCCAGATAAAATATTGGCACCCAGCCACCAAGTGAATGTATGTGCCAGGCCATTAGTCACACAGATGCTTCTTTCACAGCTTGTGTCAAAATCTGTCACTGATTTTGGCAGTCACAGGTTAAATCATTCTTTTAGGGACAGAGAGAGCTGCGTGCTACAGAAATGATAAACCTTGAAAGGCCTTTTTGATTTCTATAAAATAACAATGAAAAGCAGTATTTTCCAAGCTCGAATCTATGAAAAGTAACAAGCTTTTTATTTTACTAGTTTGTCATGTAATGAGAATGTGCTATAAGGATAAGGCAGTGAGTTTTTCTTGAATCTAAAATTATTTAATTTAAAAGTAAGTCTGTGTTTCATTCTGAGATTACGTACTTCCTATTTTGGATGTCATGCCTAAATTTTCTTTATGAAATTGTAAGAGATTTTTCTTAAATTGCCTCCAATTGTTAAATAATAATAACAACAACAACAGTAATAGTCACAACCTGAGTTAATCTTTAGGGCTGACAAGTATGGTTGTTCAGGTTGTTTGTGCATAAGGCACATGAATTACATAGTTGGTGATTACTTGAATTCTGGAAACCACGAACTAAAAAGATGTCAGCTTTTTATGAACCATACATACCCTTTCTCCCCCCTAGTTGGAAAATTTAGCTATTGTTTCCCACTAAACAATATCATCTCATAAAAGATTTCTGTGAAAATATTGTGGAGAAGGTAATTACCCACAGCTTTGTCAAACAATGTGGAACAGATTAATATGCTTCACTGATGTGATGATGACGGCTGGAACCCTTTAAGACAGCTTCTGCAATTCAGCACCACAGCTTTTCCAGTAGTCAATAGCAACACCTCTTTCTCCGGTTGTTGACTGGCACTGAAAAGCCCTTGTCAGCTCCTGAAATTTATTTAATATGATACAACAGCGTGGAAGACAGGAGAGTTTTTAGGTGTTATATGCTGCCCTACTGTGTCTCTAGGAAATAAATGATTTCCTACTAGGCTTCTTTGTTTCTTTTTATAAAAACATGTAGTGTAGTTAGCCTTCATGCACAAGTATGCTTACACACTCACACAGTATTTGCCATAACCAGATCAATTGTGTACAACTAAAATGTGAAAGTGTCAGCGTTCTTAAAAGATTATGACAGCTTATTCATATGCCCTAAACACATGGGACAACAAACAAGCCCTTCACCAATTTTAGAAATTAAGTTTACAAGGTCATACAAATAACACCACTACCCGTCACTGCATGATTCTACAAGGATAAGGAAACATGCTTTTTTGTGTCATTGAAATTTCTGTAGAACTCTTAATCCTAACTCAATTCACTACAGTGAAAAGCTGAATAAATACATCTCATCCAGGAAGGGACTTTGCAAGGTGACTGGAGGTAATATTTTAAGCAAAAGGATTTTTTACTGTCTTTCTACTGGAAAGACAATAATTTACCCAATGTAGGTAAAATATGCTACTACAATCTGTCTTCCTTATAGGATGTAGCTTTATTGTCTAAAAGAGACAATTGTCAAAGTATAGTAAAAATTTACTGGCAGATTCCTATATTGCTGGATTTGTGGATAATTTCTGATGTGAGAAATTAAAAAGTTACTGGGCAGCAATTAAATTAGTTAAGAAAATCACTTTAATAAGGCTTTAAGGTTTGGCTAATCCTTCTCCAAGAAAATCATGTGATAAACCATTTCTTCACCCATAAGCTGTTGGGTTCTAAAACAGTGTGGTAGATATTTTATAAAGGTGTACCTTACAATGATTTTGAAAAAAAAAGTTTTAAATATGAATGAAATGTAAGTCTAGTTTTATTTGAAATTCCAGTAATAATCTCAATAGGTTATTTTTTCCTAAAAGTCTCATAAGCATTGATAATTCTAAATATTCTGGCCCTAGTAAAGCTTTTGGGGAAAAGGTAAATATAAATAAATATTAAAATTAGATTTTGTTAGTTTTATAACACTACATACATATCTTTTTCTATTCTCTCTCTCTTCTTTCTTTTACCTTCATTTCTTTCAATCCTGTCTCTTCCCACTTGTTTCACTTTTATTTTCTGTTGGAGTATTTTTGCTTCCAGTCACTCAGATCTCTTTGACTATGAAGGCTGTGTTCTTCTCTTTTGCAGCACTGATTGCAAGGGAGGTTGTTGCTAAGGTGAAATATCTGTTTCTGGTAATATTGAAGACTAATTTTTAAGAAAATCTTAAAAATGAATGCTATTTGCAAGTAAGGAGATAACTGATTTCCCCAAAGGGACTCTTCTAACATGATGACTACACTTTCCATCAAGAAAAGTCTCATTCATGAGACCATATCCATAAAATTCATATTATTTCCAAAAAAATGAGATACATATTGATAGGAAACAATGTAAAATTAAAATGAACCATAAACTTTTTCTCTTCCCAAAATTAGAAATCAGATTCTACTATTATGTTTGATAGATCTTTTACTAACTCTTTTTATTATTTTTACTTTTGTAATAACATTTGGATTCAATTTCCTCTAGAGTATTTTAGAATCTTAAAGATGAG
>NW_016107738.1:832588-840991 GCF_001604975.1 Cebus imitator | reverse complement strand
TTATATTAATTTTTTATTAGGCCAGGAAATTGAAATCTGCACTTTTATTTCACTGGTGATCCACTACAACCTTTTGTAGTGTTTATTTCTTTATCTCACTTTGAGCTCATTATTTTATTCTTCTTATGTTATTTATTTATTTGTTTAAAAAAGAATGGTCCATTTGGAAAGCTTAAGTGAGGAATTTGTGGAGCTAACCAACTCAAATTAAAATAACACACACACACAATATTCTATGTGACAAAACAAAATAATTCAAAAAATAACTACAATATGTTAAATATAAACCATAGTGGTAAACATTACTTTAGATCATGGCAACTGAAATATCTTTCTTTAATTAAGTTGCCAAAAGGCAAAGTTAGTACAGCCTGATCAATAATGCTGTTTTAAAATGAAAAACAAAACCCAAAAATGTTGAAAAAGGGTTTATAGATAGGTAAATATGTTTTCTCCTCAGTGCTGTGCAATACTAATAATTTTTCCCTCTCTTTTCTGCTGTGGTTAAGCAAAATAGCCAATAGCAAAAC
Organism: Cebus imitator; assembly: GCF_001604975.1. Classification (NCBI taxonomy): domain Eukaryota; kingdom Metazoa; phylum Chordata; class Mammalia; order Primates; family Cebidae; genus Cebus; species Cebus imitator. Next base: position 840,461 of record NW_016107738.1, on the reverse strand, counting down.
TATTATTTTTCCTTGCTTTAAAACTTGCTTACCTGGGTTAATATGCTAACATTAATCAAGCTGATATACAGGAGAAAATAAATAGCTATAAACTGTCCTACATGTCTACTTCTTTCTGTAGCATGGAAAATGTAAACTTGATTACTTACTGTGTTTTAAAAAGAGTTATGACTTTGTATTAAAAAATTTGTGGGTGAAGGCATTTGTATATTCACATCCCTCTATCTTCTCTGGTTATAATGCAGTTAATCACTATTCAATACCATTTTATCACAGTGTTTTTTTAAGTGAAGTTCATGAACAACTAGTGCCCTTGAATTGTCAAAAATGCAAGTTCCAGCCAATATCTTCTTGAAGTTCCTAGTCAAAATGGGCAGAGAAGGAACTAGAAGTAGGGCAGTGGTTGATTTTCATCTCATCACAGTCAGCTGATCACCTTTATTACCTGGACCTTATATTGCTCTTTCCATACTACATAGACTTACCTTCGTCTCCCTTCTCAATGAAATGCAAATGATCAAAGAATGTGAGTGCTCTGTCGTCTTTTTATAAAAACGTGTGGGCACATAGCAGGTATGTATATTTATAGGGTGTACTAAATATTTTGATACAGTAATATAGTGCATAATAATCACATCAGGGTAAATGGGGTATACATGATCTCAAGCATTTATCTTTTCCTAAAGTTGCAAACATTCCAATTATATTCTATTTGTTATTTAAAAATATGTAATTAATTATTGTTGATAGTAGTCACTCTGTTGTGTTATCAAATACTAGACCTTGTTCATTCTATCTAACTATGTTTTTGTACCCATTAACTATCCTCACTCTCCCGTACACCTCTGCTGCTCTTCCCAGCCTCTGGTAACCATCCTTCTACTCTCCATCTCTATGAGTTTAATTGTTTTAATTCTTAGCTTCCGCAAATAAGTGAGAACATTCAAAGTTTGTCTTTCTGTGCCTCGCTTATTTCACTTCACATAATGAACTCTAGTTCCATCCATGTTATTGCAAATGACAGGAACTTATTCTTTTCTATGGTTGAATAGTACTCCATTGGGTATATGTACCATATTTTCTGTATCAATTTCTTTGCTGATGAACACTTAGGTTGCTACCAAATCTTGGCTATTGTGAATAGTGTTTTAATATACACAGAAGTTCACATACAGCTTCAATATACTGATTTCCTTTCTTTTGAGTATATATCTAGAAGTGAGATTGCCGTGTCATCCTGTAGTTCTATTGTTAATTTATTGAGGAACCACCATACTGTTTTACATTGCCTGAACTAATTTACATCTCCTCCAACAGTGTATGAGGGTTGCCTTTTCTCCACAGCCTTGTATCCAAAGGACAGACATTCATTGTTACCTGTCCTTTGGATAAAAGCCACTTTAACAAGTAGTTTAGATTTGCATTTTTCTGATCAATGATGTTGAGAATCTTTTCATATACCTGTTCGCCATTTGTATGTCTTTGAGAAATGTCTATTCATACATTTTGCCTATTTTAATCAGATTAGCAGATTTTTAGATTATTAGATTTTTTATTCCTGTATAGTTGCTTGGGCTTATATATTGTTGTTATTACTCTTTTGTCATATGGATAGTTTGCAAATATTTTCTTCCATGATGTGAATTGGCTCTTCACTTTGTGGATTGTTTCCATTGCTATGCAAAGATTTTTAACTTGATGTGATCTATTTTGTCCATTTTTGCTTCATTTGCCTGTGCTTGTGGGGTGCTATTCAGGAAATCTTTGCCAGAACCAATGTCCCTGAAGATTTCCCCAATGTTCTCTTTTATTAGTTTCATAGTTTGAAGTCTCAGATTTTTATCTTTAGTTCATTGTGATTTGATTTTTGAATATGATGGGAGATAGAAATCCAGTGTCATTCATCTGCATAAGGATCTCCAGTTTTCTCAGCACTGTTTTGAAGAGACTGGCTTTTTCATAATGTATGCTCTTGGCACCGTGGTCAAAAATGAGTTCACTGGAGATGTATGGATTTATTTCTGGGTTCCTTATTCTGTTCCATTGGTCTATGTGTTGTTTTTATGCCAGTGCTATGCAGTTTTCGTTACTATAGCTCTGTAGTATAATTTGAAGTCAGGTGTATTAGTCCATTCTCACACTGCTATAAAGAACTACCTGAGACTGGGTAATTTATAAAGAAATTTATAATTTATGAAGAAATTTATAATTTATAAAGAAAAAGAGGTTTAATTGACTCAGTTCTGCATGGCTGGGAGGCCTCAGGCAACTTACAATCATGTCAGAAGGGGAAGCAGGCATATCTTACATGGTGGCAGGCAAGAGAGAGGATGTGAAGGAGGAACTGTTAAACATTTATAAAACTATCAGATCTTGTGAGAACTTGCTATCATGACAACAGCATTGGGAAAACTGACCCTATGATCCAACCATCTCCCACCAGGTCCCTCCCTCAACATGTTGGGATTAAGGGGTTTACAATTCAAGATGAGATTTGAGTGGGGACATAGAACAAAACCATATTATCAGATAATGTGATTCCTCCAGTTTTGTTCTTTCTGCTCAGGATAACTGGCTATTCTGGGTATTTTGCTGTTCCATATAAATTTTAGAATTTTTTTTTTCTATTTTTGTGAAGAATGTCATTGGTATTTTGACAATTATATTGAATATGTAGATTGCTTTGGGTGTTATGGACATTTTAAGAATATTGATTTTTCCAATTCATGAAGATGGCATATGTTTACCTTCTTGTGTTTTCTTCAATTTCTTGCATTGATGTTTTATAGTTTTCATTGTGGCATCTTAATTTCCTTGATTAAATTTCTTCCTAGGAGTTTCATTTTATTTGTAGCTATTGTTAATGGGATTACTTTCATGATTTCTCTATTAGATTGTTCACTGTTGACATATAGAAAAGCTGCTGATATTTGTATATTGATTTTGTATCCTGCAACTTTACTGAATTTGTTTATCAATTCTAATAGTTTTCTTGTGGAGTCTTTAGGTTTTTCCAAATATAAGTCATAGCATCTGCAAATAAGTATAACTTGAATTCCTCTTTTCCAATTTTGATGCCCTTCATTATTTTCCCTCCTGTATGATTTCTCTACTTAGGACTTCCAGTTTTATGTTCAGTACCAGTGGTAAAAGTGGACATACTTGTCTTGTTCCAGATCTCAGAGGAAAGGCTTTGAGTTTTTCTCCATTCAGTATGATACTAGCTGTGGATCAGTTATATTGCTTTGTTGTCTTGAAGAGCTGATTTATTTGTGGCAGATGAGGCTTTGTGAGGGCTCAATGTTGAAGAACTGCTTTGCTAATGCAAAGGTTAGGGAAACTGTGGATAAATTTGGACTCTCAAAATGTCAACTGGTGACATAATAAGTCATATTGGAATTGAAGCTATGTAGGAGTATTTTGTAAGGTACTAGTTGTTTACTTAACACTGGAATCATTTGGTTAATAAATTACATATATATAGATAGATATCTATATCTATCTATCTATCTATCTATCTATATATGTTTGTCTGTCTATCTGTCTCCATCAGCTGCTTATTTAGAAGTCAGTTTGGCTGCTTGGTAAATTTAAGCACAGCATTAAATTTATATATACATATAAATTAAATATATATATTTAATTAAATATTAAATATAATATAATATTTAATATTTAATATATATGTTTAGCATTAAATATATATATAAATATATATTACATATATTTATATATAAATTATATATATAGATATCTATATATCTATATATAGATATATCTATAGATATCTATCTATCTATCTATATATATATATATCTGTTTGTCTGTCTGTCTATATGTCTCCATCAGCTGCTTATTTAGAAGTCAGTTTGGCTGCTTGATAAATTTAAGCACAGCATTAAAATAAATTTTGTATATTTTCACACATTTCATTGAAGACAGCCTAATTTTTTATATATAGTTTTATGGAAATCTTTACTAGAAGCACATTTTTTTCTCCTTTAAATGAACCATTGTACTTTGGGAGGCCTTTTCAGTAGCAGAATGGTAGTCAAATATATAATTTTGAAAGACACTATTTGTTTCTAATCAATATTAAACACAATAACAATATAAGCAAAGAAAAATTTGTAAATCAACCAAACAAAATACAACATTTATTTAAATAACTACTCATTTAAATGATTGCTTTCTTTTTCTGATTTTAAAGGCTAATTCTTCATAGCATAGACAATAAAGATGTTTGTAAGGGAGTGAATTCCAGCATAATGAAGATGGGGTGATGAGAGAGGGAATGGGGTAAATGGGAAAATAGATAGCAAGAGTGAGCAGCAGAGACTGTGTCTGACCTCATCAGGCCTTATTTGAATATTTGAATTAAATAAGGAAATTATATATTAAATGGGAAAATAGATTTTTTTATGAACGTAGTGACATTCTGGCTGCATTTTATTAATAAACATGTAATTTTAGAGTTGTTGAACTACTATTTTATAGTTGTGAATTATATCTCTGAAAGAGTAAACATGTATCTAAAATATTAGATATAATTTTAATTATACAATGTTATGTTTAATTAAGTTTGTAGCATGTATAGGTGAGTTTTATCTCAACTGTAATTTGGCATTTTCAATTACCCCTTCTTGCCTACATTCTTCTCTTCTCTTACGTTTCTGGTTGTGAAATATTTACTTAATGGTATAATTGGGACTTCTCTCCATTCCTTCATTCACTCATCCAACAAGTATTTGTTGAGAAGTCACTGTGTACTGGGTACTGTTCTAAACCTGGGTATGTAGCTGTTAAAGCAAAAGATAAACTTCCTGTTCTTGTGTTGTTTACATTCTAGCAAGTGAGATGGATAACTTATAAACAAGTATGAATAATACCAAGTTATAAGTGTCATAAAGGAAATAAAAGGAGGGGCTAGGAAATGATAGCATGTGCTTTTTAAAGGGAGTTGCAGGCAGGAGATACTTTAAACAAAGTCCTGGAAGGAGTTGAGGGAATGAATCAAAGGAAAAAGTATAAATGAAGGATTAGAAATAAGATTAGGATAATGTACTCTAAATATCTATGAAGATAGCACTGAAGTTCTAAGAAACTAATTCGAATCTGAAACAAATCATATTTTCTCAAAAGCATATTTGGTAGCTTCTATTTATAGGATTGAAAAAACTGCATTACTGCAAGCTAGAAACATAATTTTCATTGAAAAGTGCACTCATTCATTCTTTAGGCAATTTCAAGTTAAGTTTCTAAAATGAACTAAGATTTAATTTTATCATGATTATATTGAAATGTTAAACTTTGCAGTTCATTTAGATTTATGAAGAAAAAGTCATATAATGAATTCTGATGTGATTTCAGCTAAATTTGGAAGTCAATTTCTTAAGAAATGAAGAAATGTATTACATTACTTAGCAGAGATCACTAAGATTCAGCCTGGTTTCTCCAAAAACAAGTGATGTTGAATTAGCTTCGTGTATTTTTTTTTTTTTTTGACAGAATGGTTAAGCTGGTAGACCAGGAGAAGAATAGAGATAGAATTTACTTGGATTTATTAAAGTAATAGAATCTTTCCTTAAACTTGTGGAGAGATACAGCTACATTTCTTAGAAACTGATTAATAAGATATATCCCAGATTGCTACGTAGCTGATAAGCTTGGCTTGGAGAAAATTTCTGGTAATGTGGCTTAGGGAATCTATCCTTTCCCTGTACCTTTCAACATTTTTTTCCTAATGATTTAACTGAATGAATCAGGTTCCAAGCTAAATTTGATGTGCTAGAATGATGTGGCAGAGCAGTAAAATGAAGTTGCTCAGGATTGAACATTAAAGTTTTATTGGATCAAAAAAAAAATCAGTTTCAACAAGGACAGAATACAGAAGAGGCATGGCTTAGAAAAAGCATGTGTGGAGACTAAGATTTTCATTCAAAGAGGGTAAGCCGTTTAATGTGCTGCCATTCTTGCACCTTGGGCTGTGTCATTACAAAAAAAATCGTATTTGGAAGAAAGGTGAATTATTCTTTGCCTTACTTTGCATTAGACAGGCCATGTGCCATTTTTAATTTTAAGCCTTTAATTTTAAGCACAACACTATATGTTTAGTAATGCATTAGAAGAGAGACCAGGATAGTGAAAGAACGTGAAAGAATATCATATGAAGAAACATTTTCAAGCCAAGAGGATACCCTACTTAGAAAAGAGAAGACCTGACACATATGTAAGAAGCTGTGGAAAAGGACATAAATGGAAACCAGATGAAGTCATATTTAAGCTTAATATGCCTGTAACCGAAGGATAAATTGATCTAAAGATGGACTATATTAGTTTGTTAGGACTGCTGTAACAAAGTACCGCAAACTGAGTGGCTGAAACAACAGGATTTCAGTGTTTGATGGAAATCTTTGCATTCCTTGGCTTGTAGGTGCATCGCCTCTATCTTTACCTTTACGTTCACATTGTATTGTTCCTGGGTGTGTGTCTATCTTGAAGTTTCCCCATTTTATGAGGACACCAGTAATATTGGATTCAGGGCCCACCCTACTTCAGTATGAACTCATCTTCACGAATTATACCTGTGATGATCGTATTTTCAAATTAGGTCACATTTTGAGATACTGGGATTAGAAATTTATTTTTTGAGAGTCACAATTTAACCCATCACAGTTACTAATAGTTGATTATCCTCCTAGGAATAAAGACGTGAATATGTCTCAAGGGTTTGTTATTTTTTATAAACTCCAGCATCAAAAAGAGAATGATAGTCTGCTTCGGAAATATACATATTTAGAAAATATTTTCTATGATTAAGAAGAGGGTGGTGAATATTTTTGTAAAAACTGTAGAATATCATTAAGGGTGAAATCTCTCATATGCAACTTCTACTTAATCACTGCTATTAGTTTGGTGCAAAAGTAATTGTGGTTTTTGACATTACGTTATGGCAAAAACCACAATTACTTTTGCCCTGAACTAAGAGATAAACCTAAACTCTACATTATATCTATCAGATATGCTGATGATAAATGTGCATGCTGAATCCTGACAGTTATAAGGCTTATCTCAAATGTGACTGCCCACTTTTATTCCTACTTATTCAGTATTTTTATTTTTTGGCTTGGTAAGATCCAGTAGATATTTGTTCCCAAACCTGTGTATTTCAGACATTTCAGTATAATTATGTGATTTTACCAAATATTATCTAAACTCATAATATTCAAGCAAGGAAAAAGTAAATTAATTGAAATGAAAATAAAGTTTATTCTCTGGAAATACACAATGAAGGCAAGATTTATTTATTTATTTATTTGTTTGTTTATTTATTTATTTATTTATTTTTGAGACAGAGTCTCGCTCTGTTGCCAGGCTCCAGGCTGGAGTGCAGTGGCGCAGTCTCGGCTCACTGCAACCTCCGCCTCCCGGGGTCAAGCAATTCTCCTGCCTCAGCCTCACAAGTATCTGGGACTACAGGCACGCACCACCATGCCCAGCTAATTTTTGTATTTTTTACTAGAGACAGGGTTTCACCATGTTTGCCAGGATAGTCTCGATCTCCTGATCTTGTGATCCACCCTCCTCGACCTCCCAAACTGCTGGGATTACAGAGGTGAGCCACCGCACCTGGCCCCAAGCTTTATTTTTTTAAAAATATTGCCAAATTAGACATGGGGAGGCAATTTAGAAAGCCTGAAAAAAAAAAGTCAAACTATGAAAGGATATGCGTTCATTCACTAACAAATGTCTTCTTTTGAAAGACTCTGAAACTGCCAGGCGCGGTGGCTCAAGCCTGTAATCCCAGCACTTTGGGAGGCCGAGGCGGGTGGATCACGAGGTCAAGAGATCGAGACTATCCTGGTCAACATGG
>NW_016107738.1:819578-832463 GCF_001604975.1 Cebus imitator | reverse complement strand
AAAAAAAAAAAAAAACAAAGACTCTGAAACTGGACATTTTGTAGGAGATGAATTATGAGAGTGATTTATGAAAGAAAGACAATGGAGAATTACAATCGATGGAGACATTCAAATGAAAGACTTTGGCACTATATCAAAAGACAGTAGAATAAGTAGTCTTTGCTTACACATTTTACATTAAATGTTTATAATACATATTTGCTGTTTTTTAAACTGTAATTCAATTACTAAGGCAGAAGGGGAGAATTGATATTGGATAAAGAACTTTCAATTCTGTCACTATTAGTAGTATTTGGGTGTGTGTGAATGCTGAGCTTCTCAGTTTCAATAGCTAGAGGAAAAAGAACTGAATCATGAAGCATAAACTACAAATATAGCATTTGTAAGATACTCTGTTTAAAAAATGGCAAAATTCTAGCAAACTATCTTTGGTGCTTGCTTTTTTAGAATGATGGGCACGGGCTCTGAGTCTTTGTTTCAGATTTTATGACTGCTTTTTACTGCATCAAACATTTGACCAGACAAAGTACATTTTAATGAACAACTTTACCTCCCTTTAAAAGAAACTTAATGTCCAGCTGAAACTCCTCATCAAGTTAGCTGGGATCATGATGTTCATTTTGGATGAGGCAATGTACTAATTCACTAAGGCAGCTCAATTTGACATTTCTGGGTTAGGGTATCTTCCTTAAGAGTTACACAATAAGTTGGAATTAAAGTGCCCTGCTTGCTTTTGATAAGACTGATCAAAAGAGTGATAGGAGTAATCACTACTTAGAATCCTATTTAATAAGTATTTTCCATTTGTCTAACTCTAAGGAGAATTTAGGCGATTTGTCTAGTGAAATCCATTTGATACCAGGATTTGTCACGGTCATTCTACAATCAATCAAGTGTTCCTAATATAATGAATGAGATTTAAAAAAATCAAGCTAACATTTATATGCTGCTTGCTACTTCCAGAAACTGTTATTATGCATTATTCACTCACTTAATCCTCCTTACTACTTTAGGGGGTAGGTACTATTATTATTCCTATTTTTTTCAGATGAGGAAACTAAGGCACAAAGAGATTAAAGCACTTATCCAAGATCATACAGCTGGCAAGAGGTGGATTTGGAATTGTTAGCATCACAATTTCATGAACTGCATTTCTTGATGGGTAGAGCTAGTCAAAAGTCTGAAAATAAGTCTGGTTTAAAGATGAACATCATCTTGTTGAGAAATTATATAAAAACCACAGGGCCCAACATTTAGCAAAAAAAAAAAAAAAAAAAAAAAAAAAAAAAAAAAAAAAAAAAAAAAAAAAAAAAAAAAAAAAAGAAATTATATAAATGAGTATCACTGAAAAGTCTCTCTTTAAAGTTACAAAGCACTGTTCACTATGGACAAGGAAATGTGAATTTGGAGATTTTTTGACTTAATATTTTCATGATGATTAACAGAAGAATCTGATAGTAAATAGCCCTGGGGTCTTTTTTAGTTAAAACCCCTGTTGCTGTTAATAGTAATTGATGCAATTGATAGTAATGCGTTGTATCCCTCAGACGTATTCCAGCTGAAGAAGGTTGAGAGCCACTACAATTTATTGCTCTACGTCATTTTTCTAAATAATATTTTGATGACTCTCCATCTACAAATTGCTCAGTGGCTTTATATTTAGACCATTATTTGGGAAATTGCTATTTTAAATATCTTAACCTATAAATATTCAATGAAGCTTTGGCAATGAAGAGTAAGACTTTAGAAAACCTTAAATTGATGAATAGCACAGTTCTGGTTATCTATGTAACAACACTTCCCTAGTAACCTAAAACAATAACATTACTATTTCTCGTGATTCTGTGGATTAGCTGGGCTTAGCGATAAGTTCTCAGGTGTTGCTTGAGGTCATACCCAGATAGCAGCTGAAACTACAGTCCTCTGCAAACTCTCCTTTTTCTTGGGTGGACCACCCAACGTAGGTTTCTCATGCACATATCTGGTGCTGTGGTGTTTCTTGGCCTCTCTTCTTCTACATTTTATCTCATCTTCCTGCCCTCTCCACATGGCTTGGGCTTCTTATTACATGATGGCACAAGGTACTAACACTGCTAATACAGTAGCTGACTTTTGGGATGCACAAATTGGACCCTTTTAGACCAATTAAGGGCTATGGTGAAACTGGAGTAGTATCACTTCCATCGTATTCTATTGGCCAAAGTAGCAGAGGGCCTGATCAGACCCAAAGCGGTGGAGAAATAGATTTTTCTTAATAGGGTAGTACCAAGTTCATATTGCACAAGAGGATGTGGAATGGGAGCTATTGTTGTTGTCATTAGGTAATACACTCTGCCAAAAGTACTATACCACCTAATTAAGTTTGCTTTGCACATGATGACAGGGAGAAAACAAGATACTGTGTTGGAATATACCTGCTAAACGGCTGCCTGGACATTGCTTCCTTAACAAGTGCCTTGTTTCCACTCAAGATCATGGATCTTTGGGAATCTAATAAGAGTGATGAAAAATTATTCATAGGTCTCCTTCATTCACTATATAACCCTTCCTGCTAAGAGAAAAATGGGCAAAGGACCTGGGATGGATATCTTTGTGCATCTATATCAATAATGGGTAAAATATCTCATCTGTCTACTTCTCTTATTATTGAATTCTTCCCTCTTAGAGGAATCTGAGTAAAGGAATCTAGATTAGGTGTATGGTGGTGAGCCAGTAACTGGGAGTAGAATCTAAAACAAATCTATAGTGTCCTAGTTAACAAACTCAAAGAGTAAATGTATAGAAACACAGGAAACCATGCAGGACAATCAAGACTAAAATTCAGGGGTATGATGAAAAGCCTAAAACAATTCTGAGTTGCAAAATAATGGCACCAGTAATCTTATAGTAAATTTCAAATTGTTAGGCTAGGCCTTATTCTGCTTAAGATCAGAATTGGTTGAAGATACTGTGTTGGAGCTGAACTAGAAGGTAGTGGGTTGGTAGCCCCATCTAGAAGGAGAGGCCAGCTAGGATGCCAATGAGTAACTGGTAAGTTGCAAATTTTGAGTTCCTACCACGAACTTCTGCAGCAATTGGTGACTTATTTGCTAGGTGTTGCAGAGAGGCTCAAAACAATTATCAATCATCCTGCTAATTAAACATAGTTATTCATTGGATTTTTAAAATAGATTGTACTATATACTTTTGATAGGAAAACACTAGAATGGTCTAAAAGAATCAATTTTATTGTTAGATTTACTTATATATTCTTTAATTTCTAGTAATCTGATTTGTTGGTTTTTTTTTGAGACGGATTCTTGGCTCTGTTGACCAGGTTGAATGCAGTGGTGCAATCTCGGCTCATAGCAACTTCTGCCTCCCGGGTTCAAGAGAATCTCCTGCCTCAGCCTCCTGAGTAGCTGGGCTTACATGCGCCCACCACTCTGCCTGGCTAATTTTTGTATTTTTAGTAGAGATGAGGTTTCACCTTGTTGGTCAGGCTGGTCTTGAAATCCTGACCTCAGATAATCCACCTGCCTCGACCCCTCAAAGTGCTGGGATTACAGGTGTGAGCCACCACACACTACCTATATCTGAACTAAGTTTTACATGTGAAGATAATGTAAATAATATATACAGTTATAAATATCCTTGGTTGCATTATTTTTAATAGATTAATACTTACAATAGTATGAACCTACAATAGGTAAAAATGAACTTAGGTATAGTTGATTTAGTTCTGATTATTTTATCATTTTGATAAATTATGAAATTATATCATTGCATAGACTGGTTTGATTTTTATTCAACTGTTTGTGTGACTAATTAGGAAAAAGACTGGAATGATTACTACAAAGGTGATTTAATTTTTGAGTTTAAACACAAACTAAGGTTTCGATTTCCTGCAGTGGAAGTGCTTTCTGATCTTGTCTGAATATGACTAGAATTGTTCTAGCCAAAGAGAAGTGTTGAATAATGATGAATTTTTCTTAAGCTCAGCTGGTCTATTTTTAAAGATAACATAGTGAATGGAATCAAAGCTTGTCATTCCTGTAAAATGGCAATAATAATAAATTGCAATATACTTTTAAAGAGTAGCAGTTATATTTGGATAGAACTTTATTTTTTCCAGCATATGAATCATTACCTAATAATATTTCATTTAATTAATCAGAAAATTGTGAGTGAAAGCTCTGCTTACAAAACCTATAAACAGAAACTCCAATTCAGCCTTATCACTACTAAATTTTAATGTAAGAGACAACACAAATTAATTAAAGATGAAATGATTCACAAAATAATTACAGCATCTTGTTGCCTTAGGGAATAGTAAAGAACTAACATTTCAGTACTGAGGCTATTAATGGTGTGCACAACAAAGAGATAAACCCAAGTATAGTTAATTTAAAAATTGGCGTTGGCAAATGAAGAAAATAAGTGTGTGCATGTGTATATAGATATGTGTGTGTGTGTGTGCATATATATACGCATATATATACATATCATATATATGTGAATATATATATGCATACACACACACACATATATACACACACATATATATATATAAAGTGAAAGAATTTGTAAATTTTAACCTAATTTGTTTTTTAAAATAATGTGTAGGCCTTTTTTTTTTTAACAGCTATTTTGCTTTTAATAAAGTAAATGTAATGACAAGAGTAGGGAGGTGACAAACACATCAATATATATTTTTCTTATGGCCAGCTTCTTCTTTAACTGTACCCGGGGTCAACAATCACGCCAGCTTTGTTCTACTATTGCAGAAACACGCTTTTCATATTCCCGATTGTTCTCCTGGTACAGCTGAGCAGCCTGGTTGTTTGCTGGACTATCGGGATTGGGTTCATCCAATAGAGACTGTATGGATGTTAGAATCGAAGACACATCATAGGTTGGACTCCAACGGTTCTGAAGTATATCCAGACATATATTACCATCTGCATAGACATTTGGATGGAACATCTTAAAGAGACAAATCTAACTGTAGGTGCCTTATTTGGATATTCTTCAGTGAATTCTATTGTAAGTTTAAATGTTCCATCCTCAAATGGGGTCCCTTCAGGCCCCAAAATGACCGCGTTCCACACCATTATTGTTCTCGGACGGAGCCCCGCTGACTCCGGCTGGAGGATCCTCCTGCAACCTCTTGAAGTCCCGCATGAGGCGCCGGCGAGCCGGGGTGGACATATCGCGAACGGTGTTAGGGGCGGGGCATAGACTGGTGTCTCGGGTTCCCGCGGCGGGCGAGGAGGCCGAGGAGGCAGAAGCAGCCGGAGAAGCGGAGGCGGAAGCACCCAAAGGTACCGCGCTACCTCTCCGAAGTCGAGGGTCGGTCTGGCGCCGGCTAAGCACCACCCCAGTGTAGACGGGGGATGAAGCAACCTGAAAGCAGAGAGACGGGGGTGGAAAGTCGAGCGCAGGACAGGCCATACCAAGACGGGGCGGGGGGTGCTGGAGAAAAGTTGCTTATGTCATTACAGCCCCGCGGGAGGCCCGGGGCGGGGCCGCGAGGGCAGAGGCGCTGGGTACCTGTGTAGGCCTTTTCTACAGTGACTTTGAAAAAGTATTTGAAAACACTACATTGATTTTGCTTTTTATTTATTGATAATCTATTATATATCTATTAAATTTATAATTTACAATTTATTTATATGATTATATTATTGCACATGAGCACTGCTACTTCTTTTCATTTTGTGTTTTGAATATGAAATTCCTGTATTTTACAAATATTTGACTAACACAGCTATATTTAGTTCATTAGAGAGTTTCTTAAAAGTTTCTAAAATTTCATAATATTTTGTTTTTTTTGTTTAGAATTTACATCCTTCATTTTTTTCAAAAATCATTGAAGTGGCTTATGAGATTAGGCATAATACAAAATAAGATGGTTAGAAATAGAATAAGAGGTATCATCTTAACATAGCAGAGGGAATGAGGTGAACAGACACTCAGCATGAGGTGATAGAACTGGGGCACCGAAAATTTACAAAAGTACAGAGTTTTAATTTCTGACTAGAGAAAGCATTTGGATATTAGGGGTTTTTAAATTAACGGGGCTTAAACTCAGATTGTATTTTGGCATCTTGTTTTAAGGGACACTGTGTAAGGTACCGAGAAGTATTTTTGCCCCAGTTTGTGACATATGTATTCATTCTGTTTAAATATCATTATAAAATTTCAAGCCTCCATTTAATGCTTTCTTATTTGAAAAGTAATACATGTGTGTAGAAATAAAAATGTAAACTGGCCAAAATGGCATAAAATAAGAATGTTACCATATTTAATAAAAAGTTAAAGTACTTTTAGATTCCTTACTTTCACCTTCAGTCCTTTCCTGAGAAGTGGCAACTTTTGATATTTTAATACCTTTGGGTGTTTACATATATAACACTCAATAATATAGTTATGCTTTATTTCTTGATTGTCAGTTTAACCAGTATTTGCAGACTTTCTAAAATTGATAATGAAGGGAGCTTATTTACTGTCCTAACATTTCATTCTTTCAATCTCTCTTTCTTTCCCATTTTTATTAGTCATTTTATTATATTTTAATTCTTTTATTGATAAGCTGAAAATTCAGCTTCAAATATAGAGGAGAAGTTTTTTTTGGCATTAAAATCTTTATTTAAAAGAGTAGCCTGGATGCCCTGGCCCACGCTTCTAATCGTAGCGCCTTAGGAAATCAAGGCCAGAGGATTCCTTGAGATCAGGAGCTCAAAACCAGCTTGGGCAACGTAGCAAGACCTCTTCTCTACATTAAAAAAAAAAAAAAAAAAAAAAAAAAAAAAAAAAAAAAAAAAAAAAAAAAAAAAAAAAAAAAAAAAAAAAAAAAAAAAAAAAAGAAAAAGAAAAACGATAGTACTTAACATACACATTTTAAAACAGATAACTGAATTATTTCAGTTAACAGAATAGCTGATATCTTCTCATAGATTTCTGAGAGGAGTTTTGAAAGTCAGTGATTTTTATGTGAGTTGTATTTCAAAAACTCATTTTTTTCTTTGACTGCTTTTCTCTGATTTTTTTAAATCTAAAATTTTGATTTTGCTTGTAACAGGCTGGAGTTTCATATTATGCAATGCAGTCTCCACCATTCTTCTCACTGTTAATGGAGCTAATTTTCTTCAAAGTTTTGGCCTATTCTTCAAAGACTTTGGTGGAAATTGCCAAGGCATGAAAAAATGACATTTCTTCCGTACATGTACTGTCTCCTGCAGCTTGTTTTTCTAGTATACTTATCTTCTGCCTTGTAACAGGGTCTCCTTTTATTTACTTATTTTCAATTTTTTGGTTTCTACTCCTCTTATTGATGTTTTGTCTTCTATGTTATGGGGCAAGAATATCTTATTTTCTCTTATAGTACTGGCATCCTAGCAGAGATGTAACAGGAAAATCAGAAAAACAGAAATTTCTTTCATGGCAGTTCTTTTTCTGTATTAGATTTCTCCGCTAAACCCAGAAAATGTGTTTTTCTTTAAAAAACTATTGGCTTCCCATTCCTTTGATTATATATTGGCCTCAAGACATTTGTATTTGGGTCCTTTAGTTCTCTCCTTATGTTGCATATGAGCAGATGTGATATTCCAGAGCTTCTGAAGCAGAAGTTTTAAAAGGCAGCACACGTTTTTGGCCAGCTCTCTCAGTCTTCCTGGTGGCTTATCTAAAAGAGGGGATGCTCTACTGCTTTGATTCAGGAATTAGAAGTCCCATCTACCAGAACCACAACCAATTCATAATTAATGGGCAATGTGAGTGAAAAATAATTTTATGAGCCACTGGGATTTGGGGGTTGTTGCTTGTTACTTCAGCAAAGTTGATTAATACACGGCTCATATTTAAGCCTCAACCTTTGAAATATCTGGGCAAGGAGGAGCTACTCAGAACTCGAAATCACATGTTATTGAAAAAAGATGTCAAATTATTACATAAATTTTTCAGCTGGTCCCTTTGAATAGCTGAGTAAGAAGGAAAAAGCTGAAAAGATATTCCCCCTAAAATGATTCATCACGTTAAATCTTTCTGATGTAAATTGTGAACTTATCCATAAATAATTTTCACTGTGTATGATAATCTGATATTCTTCATTGTAAAGTATAATTCCGTGTGGTATTTTGTTGATGTGGGAGGCAGGTCCTTTCAATTTCAGTTATTGATTTTGTAATCTGGAACTGAAACTAGCCAATAATAAAATTCTGGTCCCACTGAGACAGCCAGGTGAGAGAGGGTCCCTGGAGAGACACCAACCAGCCTGCCCACTGGGGTGGAGCCTTGGGAAGTTCATGACCTTTGTAGCAGGGAGGAGCCTGGCACCTCCTCTTCCTGTTTGAATCTGGGAATTTAACTCAAGTGGGAAGCGCTTTAGGAGGAACTCTGGCCTAGCAAGAGTGTCTGTTTCCACCTTTTCTTCCTTTTCACCCAATAAAGCCCTGCCTCATCATTCAAATTGTCTACAAGTCAGAATTTTCGTGGCCATGGGACAAAGAACCGCATCTTTAGCCGAACTAAGGAAAAGTCCTGCAACACTTTTGGCATGCAGCGCGGGGGCTCAGGAAATGGTGAGTGAGATGCAAACCAACAATTCTTTATCCCTCTCTCTTCTGAGCCTTTTCATCCTCGTGGCCTTTTCCTTCCTTTTTGGGGGATGGACTGGCAAGCAGCAGCTCCCCGCAGCTCTCTCCTCCATGCCGTGCTGGGATGCATGGCCTAAGAGCTTGGCACAGCTGGCTGGCAGTCCCAGCCACCTGCTTCTGCGGGAGCCTTCCCCTTCCCCAGCCAGGGTTTTTTTTTACTCCATTGGACAGTAATGGAACTAATCTCCCTGGTCGAGAAACCACTTGCTTAAGAGTATGAGGTTCTTCCCCAGACATTTTTAAACTGTGCCTCTTCTCCGCCCCATCAGCAGTTAGGTTTTAAGCAAGATTTTTTTTTCTTTTAGAAGATGTTTTACTACACAAGGCCGCACAGCTATTACTGTTTATATTTTCTGTAAAGCTTTAGTTGTGAAAAAGGGTTTGTGGGGCTAGTCTTGGGCTGTTGCCAATCCGGTGCGCTTTTCGTGTCTATGATTTGTGCTGCAAGCCTCCATCTTGTTTTACACCCAGGGAGCATGGCTTGTAACCACTTGGCAAGACTTTGTTTAGGAATCCTGCCTTAGGGAATAAGTTTCTTTCTGGTTTGATAGCTGCATGTTTTCCTGGGGCTGTCTCTTAAAGGGCCCCACCTAGGGACTGGGTTTTCTGGAGGTCTGTGTGCGTACTGTGTATGTTGTCTGTCAAAAGAACTCTAATTTGGCCTAAAGAAAGAAAAGCACTGGATCTAATACTTTTTAAAGGGAAGTTAGAAGCTTTGGAACATTTCGGTTCATGTGACTTTAATCTTTAGGAAATAAAAACAGCCCTAACCACTATTGGTGAAATGCAGGTCAGGTGCAAGGTTTGCCAAGTGTTACAAACCATTGAGGTCACAAACTGCTTTTTGGGTTTGAGCCATTAGACAATTGGTAAGGCCTGGGGACATATGGAACTAATCACCCCTTAACTAATAAGGCAAACATTGACTGCAGCTAGCACACAATTAAAGCAACTTACCAAGTTTTACCTTAAAGTTTAAAATTGCTAGGAGTTAATTGAAACTACTAGAAATATATTTACATACAAGGTGTGTAAAAATGGTAAAATGTGTTTTTTAATAAAGATTATAAGAAGGCATGGAAATGTAAACTTTTGCCTAGGGTTAAAGGATTGTTACTAATTAAATTAGAAAAAATCTAAAGGTTCAAAGAAGTGGTGGAAGAATTGTGGAAATTAATCTTGCAGAAGAGGTTCTCTGTGTGAACATACTAAATTCAAAAAAGGGGTATTATATGGTTTTTCTGTAAATTGAGCATTGAAATAAAAGCATAGCAAGAGTTTTTTAAGGCACTAATCTGCTCTTTGGTAAAATTTGTAAGGGGTTATGGAAGGTTTTTGCTTCTTTAAATTTTTGAGACATAATTTTTGGCAAAATAAGTAACTTATTGTAACCTAGAATTCTGTTTCATAATATCAAGTGTTTTAAACCCTGAACATTTAACAGCCTTCTCAAAATCAAACTTCAGTTTCAAAATTGTCTTTACTGACACCTGGGATAGTCCAGATGGCCCCTGGAATGCCCAGAAAAGAGAGGTAAACAGGATTATTTGACATATTTTGTACATGAAATTGTCAAAATGATGCTCAATCTTCTTTAGGTTATATCTCGGTGAATAATGCTAATGTATGATCCAAAATTGTATGGGATTTTTAAAGTTCTAATGTCTAAGTATATGCTACCAATCGTAATTAAGGTTTTTATGTTATTGTAAACCATGGAGATAAACTTCTTTGTCAGTTGTGTTTCTAACTGTAACTAACGTGGATATTTTGCTATTCACAGACAATTGTTTTGTTTTTGTCCTTTTCAAAAGATGGTTCATAATAAACTGTAGAACTTTAACAGGTGCTCTCAAATACAGCCTTCTGATAATTTTAGAGATTGTAACATTGGAATAAAGGAAAATGTACAGGACTCATGAAGAGCTGAAATGCTCATGAATATCAAGCAAAACAAGAGTTAACTAAATGGAAGTCAGGAAACTGAAGCAAATCTTTTTAACCTTGCTTTGAATATTGCTGATCCATGGTTTTGTTTTTTGGAGTCAAGGAAACTTTGACCTATTTATGGCTTTTAATAATTAAGCAAGATATACTCCCGTGATCAAGATTTAGGGCATATTTCTCTCTTCCTGGTTCCTCCAGAATTTGGAAACTATCTGTGAGCATTCTTATAGCAGTACAGTTGTTTGCATCAGTGCAATAAGAACCCATTTTCTTTTGCAACAAGACACATTTGGAGAAAGTGGTTATTTTACCAAGTCTTTGACTGGAAGGGTTTGCCTCCCTTTAAGTAGTCAATATCAGCTGGTAGAGCTGATAAAATCCCCATGGGAGAAACTGGCCTCATGCCCTTAACTATGCAATTCTTGTACAGGGTTCTTGACCAGTGGTCAGTAAAGAATGTCACTTTCTAACAGATCCAGGAGTTCCAAATTTATCTCGGGACCTTAAGTGGAGGGGATCACCCGACTCACAGATATTTGAGAATAAATCCGTGGCTGGGCTTGGCTTTAAAAGGGCTTATCTGAGATTCCTTGTGGAACAAACTTCTATCAAAGTCAGTCAATCCAAATGGCCTATGTAGAAATAATTATTCTTGCTGCACTTTATGCAAATAATCGGGTTAAGTATAAGACTGAAGTCTAGTATGCAAACCATTCAGTCCTATGATGACTTTTTTTTTTTTTTAAACAAACAGTATTGGAGAGAGAAATCATGTTTCAAAACTTGTGGTATATTTGTCATTAAATTCTAAAGTCATTAGTTGTGTTTAAGTTTTTTGCCTATGTTTTAGACTAACTCTGCTTTCTTCTGTGAAGCAAGCAGCAATCCCTGGCTGCAGCTCAGAAAGAATAAGAGGGATGGATAATGTAGAAATTCTGATTAATATTTTAGTTCTGAGCATTTATCCTGCAATTTCTTCTAGGTGATGGGAATGAATAGGATGCCCATCACTCAGAGGTTTCCTTTTGGGAAAGTATGGCCAATGGAGCTAATCAAAGCCAAGCATCATGCACCCAAATCTTAGCAAGCATAGCTATAGCCACCACTTATTTGAGTATGTCACAAGGCATCCTTTCCTCTCCCTTGTTGGAAGAGGACCCAGTTCCACAGTTTTACCTAAGCATGCAACTTATGATAAGGAGTCCATGTAACGCCTGAGATACATTTTTGTCCCAAATCAATTCCAAGCTTCAGGATCAAAGCTCTAGGAAGGAAAACTAGACTGAGAGATCCAGCGGCAAATGACAACAGAGGTTACAAGGCCCAGGGCAGGTGAGCGTGGCTGATTCTTGCTGATTAAGCCAAACCCAAGCTTCCTGTTTCATTGATAAAGGCTACATTAATATCCATGGCATAAATGAGGTCTAAAGAACTCCAAAGCTACTGACAGTATATGGGAAAGAGACATAGGTTAGAGCGGATAATTCCTATTCTCTAGAGTCCCCTGCTTCATGGGTGCAGCCCGCTTTAATACCCGTAGCAGTGCAAGAATGGAAAGAGGATGCTCTTCTCTCTCTCCCTCATGTACTCTGGGTATCTGCTACAAAGAGAAAGGAACCAGTGATGTCCGCTCCCCTCTTTCTAGATGGGCAGCCATTCATCTTCAGTCTGAACCCCTTTCTAATGTATCCTGAACCTCTGGGAATGCCTTTTTTTTCCCCTTCCTCCTCCTTAATTCTCTCTTCACTAATAGGTAATTATGTCTCCATACTACGAGGCACTCCCCTCAAATGCATCCTCCAAACTGGAAAGAGTTAATTTTTTAAACCTTAAGCTGGTTAGGTTAGGATTGGGCTCAGGGGAAGGGAACCCAGAAGCCCAACATGGCAGAAAAAGGGTAGAGTTTTTTTTTTTTTTTTTTTTTTTTTTTTTTTTTTTTTTTTTTTTTTTTTTTTTTTGTATTTTTTTTTTTTTTTTTTTTTTTTTTTTTTTTTTTAAAACCTGTTGGTCTTTTGGCCTCCCTCTCCCTATGTAAACTAGTAAAAGGCCTCAGAATTTTTGAGCTGTCTTTACACCTCCCCTTGTTTTGTTTTGATACATGTTTTCTAATAACCCAGTTTATCTGTTCTTGCCTTCAGGCCATCAAACTCCAAACAGTCACGCAACTGGAGCCTCTGACAATGGCTCCTTTTTCTAGGAATCCTTAAGTTGGCCTCTGGGGAAGCTCTGACTGCCATTTCCTCAAAACTGTCCCCTGTTAGCAGGAAGCACTTAAGACAGGTCTTCATTCTTATCCTTTTTT